>NW_015113707.1:85541-170080 GCF_001443285.1 Poecilia latipinna | reverse complement strand
AATATTTTGATCAGTTGGAACCACGGAGGATTAGTAGTAAACACTTTAGTGGAAACTAATTTGTTAATAAATTAACAAATTGGACTTGAAAATGTTCAGATTAATTTTTATACTTTAATTTCTGTACGTTATACATTATGATAAAATATTATAGTTTATTTACTGGAATGCTTTCTGCTATGGAGGGGTCCCAATATTTAGAGATTATTTATATAGTTAAAGATATTTAAGCAGTTTTGTCTCAGCTTTTTGCTTCTAACTACTCTACTTATCAATTTGTAAATTTTATTGAAAGATGACTGATTTTTTTACTTTTCAGTCTAAGTTGTGTACTTTTATAAAACATAAATGCTTCCAGTATTTCCATATTTAAAAATATACTTGTAATTATCTTAAATGTCTAAACTTCAGCTTCTAAATGTACCAGTTGAGTTAAACCCAGTTGCTGAAGCTGCTCCAACTTCTCCTCTCCTTCAGGACCATCACCATGGTGACGGCAAAGCGTCTGGCTGACATCGGTTACCGCGCTTTTTCTGCCTCAATGATGCTGCTGACGGCATACGGAGGCTACCTGTGTGCGATGCGAGGAATCCGGTACTGGGAGAAGCAGAAACAGCTGCAACTGGCTGCAAAGAACCAGGACCCTGAAATCATGAAAGACTGATGTCGCCTGGACTGGACTGTTACTCCTACTGGACGTTTCCCATTCCTCTAAGCTGTCCGAGTGGTGAAGAGAAGGATTCCTCCCCGAATGTTTATCTGTTCCCACACAGATTTAGTTTTTCTTTTGTTGTATAAAACTTAACCAAACAATGGTAGAGAATATATTTTGCCTTTGTCACATGTGCAGAGCATAATTTCAAGTTTGTATTGCATAAAAATGCCTTAAATAAAAGTGTGACAATTTCTCACAGTTCTGCATTAAAAGAGACACCATCAAACAGAATATATTTGAACATACATTTTTACAAGCACTCAAGTAATCTTTTTCATGGTTCACATATACCTGGAGTTACCGGCTGTGAAAATCTCATACACGATTGGTCTTGGAAGAAGTAGTAAAAACAGTAAAATAGGTTACAAAGTAGCCAGACATTATTGAAAAGTAAGTCCACATCATTTTGCATAACTGCCAACTTCCTGTTACTCATTCAGCAGATTTTCTGTATTTCAGAGCTGATAAAAGCCCAGCTGTAACATGTTCATCTTTATTTGAGTGATACCTGCTGTGGAATGGTGGCACTGTGCAAACTGTTGTAAATAAACCCTTCAGGATAAAAATAACTAAGTTCCTCTGACCAATAAAACTGGGAGAGAACATTCAAACTAACCAATCTCTGCAGTCAAACTCATTAATCCCACCGCCTGGAAAAATAAGGCTACGCAAATCACATGATTCGATTTCCGCACAACGCTGTCAGTGTCTGCACATCCATCCACCGATTCACAAATCTGTGTGCTGTCAGTGTTAATATAAAGTGGGAGAGAGCCAAGCAGGTCAGGCAGACGTAGCTCTTTGGAGGCTGCAGGGGGCGCTGTCGGCTCCTCGTCACCAGCTACTGTGGTTCTGAGTCCGGGCTCTGGCTGCCGCACAATGGCCGTTGGTGCCGTTTTCTCCCTTTAGAGTGTGAGTGGAGGCCTTCCGGCCTTCAGTTGGGCCGTCAGGTTCTTCTTCAGAGCTGCTCTCAATGTCGCTACGGACATCGTTACACACCTTTGGGACAGAAGGCAGAATCCAGTATTAAAACTAATATGAAAAAATAGGCTAAGTATTACTACAATGTAAGTTTTCCTGCTGGTAGCCGTTTGTCTGACTTATTGTTTTATTTGCTGCATTAAGTTTTAAATAAATGTATGAAGTTCCCAAAAAATATATAATTTATATATAAAAAAAAGGACAATTTATAATTTAGAAATATATTTATTGATGTGCCCCCTAAAAAGACTTATTGGTTGAACTGCTCACAACACCCTTAATTGCCACAAGGGGGTGTTGTTGGACAATTTCAACAACACACTCCTGACTAATTGGAAACAGTTGGACATACCTGACGTTCATGACACCAAAACCACATTACTCATCATTTTACAACTCTCCTCCCACTGCAAGCGACACTACAGCCACACTTAATCTTGTTGGAACAAACAGGACAGATGAGATTAAGATCTGACAGAAAGTGCAGGGAGAGTGGATGGAAACTTACAGCCAAACACAGAGAGATGGCAAAGTTGTCAAGCAGACAGAGCAGATGTAGAGAAGTGAGAGAGCAGCGGAGTGGGAGGGCGGGGAGATGGGGGTCACTGGACAAAGATAGAGAGAAAGACGGGATCTCCCACTCTGATTCTGGAGAGGGGGGGGGTCATCTGCAGGGAGAACGAGACGAGAGTCAGGGGCAGATGGGAAAATACGGAGAGAGGGGGAGGCTACAAATCTATCACCAAAAATAGCCATCAGCTTTCTGTGGCAAGACGCAGATGGACAAGTGGCAGTGGGGCTTTTATCTGTTCATCTGTGATACAGTTAGAGGAGCAAAAATTTATTTGACATGAAGTGTCAAATACAGTGAAGTGAAACTAACAGGTGGTGACAAGTCAGAACATAAGTACTGAGTTTAGAGCAGGGGTCTGCAACATTCATAATCTAAAGAGCCATTTTGTTCTCTAAACCATCTAGTGCAGCAAATGTCACATGGTTTTGAAAAACTTATTTAGATAAATATCTACAATAGGAAACTTGTCATTTTTGAAGCTTCGTTTTCTTTTTCAGGCTTTCTGCAAGTTTTACCAACTCCAATAAGACTTTTTAAGAACATTTGAATGGAATTTAAGACCCGTATTACAACAGAAATGTACAAAATGTAATGGACATAAAAAGCTAGCCAGCAATTAGCAGCTAGTTAGCGCTGAGTTGAGTCACAGAAAGCAGAAAAGTTGTTGGTGTATGACTCAGAGTTTTGTGCAACAATAAGATCCGAAAGAAAAACAAAACTAGATGGAATGAGATTCAATAGTCCTGCCACAACACAATTTAAGACCTGTGATTAAGATATTTAAGGCCAACTTATTGTTTTTCAATTAATTTAAGACATTTGAAGGCCTTACTTTTAAATATGTGAATTTAAGACTTCAAGAATTTTTTCTATTTTCATCGTTGAAAATAAAGATAAACATAAAATTTAGCAAAAAGAGGATGGATAACCTTTTCCTGTGGGACAAAAATGATGTATAAAAAAAAAAAAAAAACAGATTCCAACCCAATGACAAAAAATAAAAAAGATATAAATGCATATTACTAATACGTTTAGTGTTAGTCTTTGTGGAATATTGTAGGAATAAACTGAAAAACTGTTAAAACCCAAAGTTTGTTATATCAAAATTTAGAAACAATAGCTGGTTCTTTTTAATTTTTAGCCAAAGTTATCAAGAGACATTTTGGAAGGTCCACTTGTGTCCCCAGAGCCATAGGTTGTAGACCCCTGGTCTGGACCGAATCCATTTAAGGTCAACAGATGTCACCAACCTCCTGGTTACTCAGATTTTCATAACAAAGCCACAAAAAACTGCTTTTGCTTTGGATTTGACAAACAGTAGAAAAAAACAATCAAATTCAAACTTTTGAAGCTGATCTCACCTTTCCTCGCATAATAGCTTTGAAAGCTATGCGGAATATGAGGTAAGCCCAGAAGACGTGCATCACTTGGAGGAGAAGCAGCAAGACATTGAAGACCCACCAGGACGGGTAGGGTCCAATGATGGCCCAACTCTCAAACATAGTAGAGTTCAGGACCCTGGAAACTCAGAAAGACAATCCATTATACAGAAAAAGAACACCTAGCAAAGACAGACCCGTCTCCCCCCCGGAAAGGTTTGGATTTCAGTCCAGGTAGCTTCACCACTCATTCATTCACACCAAGACACTGAATATAGCTGCTCAGGTTACTTCTGCCAATGACAGGTTCCCTGTTGTTGGACTCTGTGGAGGCAGAGCTGCAACTTGTAGTGCTCTGTCGAGGAAACGCAATCATCTAAAAAGCCTTTGTAGCTAACGGTCAACCCGAATCTAAGCGTGTTTTTACACCTGATAGTTCAGTAGACTTATTTCAAAAGGGGACCAAAGTTGCAGTATTTGTTAAAGTTTCAGCTGGTGCGATTCACCCCCCTCGCCTGTGGGGGCGCTGCACCAAGAACTGCTGAAGAAAACATGAGCTCAACATCCTTCAAAATATCCTAATGAGTGTCGTCATACGTTAGAGGGCAGGATTTCTCGATTTCTCATTCACAACACCTCAAACAAATCGACTTTCTAGGCCAATGGACTGGAGTTCGGTTAAAGTGGACTAAAGGCTGAGGCTGGTGTGAACGCAGCCTCAGAGCTCTGACCAAGAAATTCAATGATATGTTGCTTAAATTTTATCGTTCCCTGAAATCCAAAGGCTCAAACCAAACAAAAAATCTCCAAAATGGTTTCCCAAAAAGTGTTTCATGTTCTTGTGAAACTCCAAACCATTGTTCACGAATGTGTCACTAAAACCAAACCAAATATTAAGTTTGAGTGGCTGAAAATACTCACCATACTGGAAATATAACAAGCCGTGTGATAAAGAACACCACACTGAACACAATGAAGAGGGAGTCACACAACCGCTGGTATTTGCTGTAGTTTGCCATCTTGGCTGCCTGTTGGAGAACAAAGACGACAGAAATCAAACATTATGATAAGATGGTAAGGAATGTTACAAGAGGTTACAAAAATATACATACAAAAATACAAGAGGTTTTAAAAATATGCAGTCAGGGTGAATTCCAGTTGAGACATAAACAACTCAGAACTCATAGTTATTGGAAGCTGAAAAGTACCTGACACCACATACATAAATATCTAAAACAAACAAACTCCACTTTGGTCCATCTACCAAAACGATATTATTGTGCAACTTGTGGTTTCTTCAAATGCAACTTTGTAAATGTGCAGTAATTTGTTGCTTCTATTCCTTTTTTTCTGGCAGATTTTTATGTAAACATGCAGGAAATGTTTCAGGACTCCAGAGGGTTGAAGTGACTCATTTTTCCCAAGACACTCACACGTGTCATATTCTTGATCACATTATCATACAAAAGAAACCACTTATAGTGAGCTACAAAGGTAAATGAAAAAAAAAAAAATAAATAAAAGTAATATTTTTACTATATGTAGTTACTAGAACTACACATATGATGCTTATTTCTGATTAGATGTAAGCAGAGACCATTATTTATCATCTCAGGAGTGTTTCCAGATCGTTTATGATCATTACTGACCTCCAGCAGGAAGTCGGAGGCATCGTGGACACACAGCACCAGGCTCCCCACGCGAGCCATGTTGTTGGCGTAAGAAAAGCTAATGAGGCTCACTGTTGCTAGGTGATGGATGAACATGATGAGGAAGTCCTGAGAATAAAACAGGGAGGAGACAGTGATCATTGTTCAGGGTCACAGAACACACACACATTTCTATATACGCTGACTGCAGCTAGATGTGAGAGAAACCCAAAAGAACTGATGCAGAATTACTGAATCACAAGACAAACCAAAACTAGGTTCTGACTAACTGACCTCAAACCATAGAGGACAGAGAGGATGTGCTGATGTGTTATGGTTGGGGAATTTTTTTAATGCTCCACATACATGACAGAGTGTTGCTCTTTGAACTGATGGTGGATGGCTTCAAACACAAATTTAAATTCAGATTGAAATATTAATGGTGTTATCAGCTATTACAATTTGATGTAAAGGCACCCTTACAGAGACCAAGAAACAGATATTTACAAAAATATGCAACAAAAAAAGAAAATCAGTTAATACTAAAATTAAAGAAATACATAATTGGATAATATATTGAATAAAAATTATTCTTATGTTTGGTAAAGTGGTTAAAAACTGTTTAAAGTATGAATGTCTTCATCATATTTAGGGGTGCACCGATCACAGTTTCCAGCTGATCACTGACCTGCTAATCGAGATTTTTTTTTTCGTCAGAAAAGTTTCTAAGTTAGATGTTGGTAAAAATGAGGTGATTATTGTTCACCACAAAACATGCAGACAGACGTGACCAGGTCTGACAGTCAGTCTTCTCACAGCAGAGCAAAGTAGGACAGTGGCCGATTTTCAGACCTTAACAGATGTACATACATTTTGGTTTCACATACGACAAGAATCGGCCAATATCCCAGATTTAATAAAATTTGTGTTTATTCTTGTTTTTAATTTGTATTGTTTTATTATTTATTTATCCATTTTTGTTTTTTATCTCCTTGTAACTGTTCACCACTATATAAAGAAATAAAGTTATTATTATTATTACTAAGGTCAGTGATCAGTCACAAAACGGCAATCAATGCATCCATTGTTCACATCTTTTGTAAAGTGACTAAAAATGTTTACAAATGTCTTCATCATAATCATTTCAAAGACAAAGAGGAGAAAGGTACAACTTAATGTGATTAAATGTTATTTTTAGACTCGTGCCTCTGACAAAACAGCCGAGTAATCGTGTTATTACACCCACAAGCAGTGACTTAAGAGCATGGCGTAAACAAACGACGCACATTTTGGAAGTTTAGGCAAGTAATCCTACACAAAACTAAGAAACAATAATAGAAATATAACACCCATAATTACCTGGAGTTTGTGAGATACTCATATCAGAATCATTTTACATGGGAATAAATTTTAGTTTAAATATCTACACATCAAATTTATGATTTAAACAAACATTAAACAAATAGTGAAGAGGGGATTTTAGAATTTCCCACAACAATAAAGGATGTTGACATAAAAATAAACATCTAATCAAGAAACTCCCTAAGCAGATGTTGTAGCTGCTTCCTCTGAGCATCCAGTAACAAACGAGAGTTACAGCAGCGAACCAGCAAATAAAACCAAGCTAAACAAAATTACAATTCAAGAATCTGCTGCAGAAAACATCTAGAGCTCTGGCATTCGGAGGAATTTCTGCAATTCTAACAGAGTCAGGGCTGCTTCATCCTGCAATCACATGACGCACTGAAAACACAGAGCATTCACAGACCGAGCGCTACGAGTCTCACCACGCCCCTTTAGAGGGGAAAAAACCCACATGTGACCTCACATCTAAAGCTAACCTAACACAGAAACTATAAAACACACTTTGAAGTCTCCCAGCACACCATAATGCTAGCATATACAGCTGAAGGGAAAAAAAGTGCACTCTTTCATGCATTCTCTGCGCCTGCTAAAGGAGGAACAATAGACATATTGACAAATGTCTAGCAGGGAGTGGCGCCTGGAGAGGACCTTCTGCAGTCTGACCTGACAGGCAGATACTCAACCTGAGTTACACTCACCTTCCGTTTTATGTCCGTGAACTGGGAAAACATGAGTGACCAGTAGAAAGCCAGCTCAGTCACATAGTAGTGATAAAGACCTGGGGTCATGACCTGGAGAGACAGAGAGCAGAGGTCAGAGAGCCGATCTGAAAGCAGCTCCAGCTGGTTTTACTGGGTTCTGCAGAAAAACAAACTACACTCAATGCACCTTTTTTATTTAGTAAAATCACAAAAACAGTTAGGAATAAATGCTTCAAAATATATAGAGGATAATCTGACAATTCCTTAAAACTTCTATGTCTGTAATAGAACCTGCAGCACAGTGTCCTGGTTTTATTCCCTAAAGCAAATTCGGCCTTCTGTAGCATTATATAATAACTAGAGCCTTCAAAATAGCAGTTGTGAGCTTAAATGTTATTTTTATCAATCAAATTACAGCAGTTTTTAATCTGTTTGCTGCTAAATTACATTAATCCCTTTTTCAAAATTTTACGATAGAAAAAATTAAACGCAAAATCAGATTTTTGTGGGGGGTTTTTTGCAGTCATGAAAAGTTGTGCGTTTATTACAAATTTTCCGCAAGAACAGTCAAAAACATCGGGTTTCAGTTACTAACTCCCACCTGCAGGTGGCAGTATTTATTACTTCAACTACACTGCTGCCTCAGCCTTGACGTAAAGTTACAGTCGATATGGTGAGTAACAAAAAATCATATTTACAGTAGTACACAAGCGGAAATATTGCAAAATATGTTGCATGTGTTTCTAACCACAAAATCAGTGATTTTAATTGCAAAACAAAAGAATCACAAAAACAATTTCATTTTAAAAAGTGTGTATTGAATGCAATCAGGTATTGATTAATATTTTCACAGTTTGCTAATAGGTTTTATCAATACATTCTGGCACAAGCAACCTTTTAAGAACATTTCTGATTTTAATATTTAATCAAAATGAAAATGAGTTTGACACCTCAGAGGAATCCTCTCATCCTCAGTATTAGCCCAGAAAAACCCGACCGTTGCATTTCTAAGGATTTATAACCATTTAACTCCTCCCCCGTTCACAATAAAACTAGTTTCTTGCTTAAAGTGTAGCGACCCATTGTTGTGAAGCGAATATATGAATCTGGTTCATTCAGATTCATTTCAGTTCAGAGGAGTGAAGGTCAGTCATTAAACATACGCAGATGCCCCAGGCGGGAGACAGGGTAGCACAATAACATTTTTCCGACATCTTGCGGTTTACATCGCCATAAAGCCCAACCCTAATGGCCCTACTGAGTGATAAGCAGCAACACAACCATCGGCCACGAACGCTGATGATGTTGATTCAGCACAAAAACACAAAGAAATAGAGATTTCTGCCCAGTACAAGATTCAGTGCAGAGAATCTGGTCTTTTTTGCTGTTTCGTTCATCCTACCCGAGGCAGAAACAAGCAGTTTTAATCTCATCCAAAGGGAAACAACAGGAACATGTCTGAAAGTTGCCTGACTGCATTTCATGAGAGTGGCATGTATTCAAGGAGAGGCAGTGGAGTGAAGGTAAGCAGATAAAGCTGTTCCAGTCTGATGGCTGGTTGCTCAGATGTGTGATAGTGGTGAAACTTTATTTAGAATGGTATGGGAGGAGAAAAGGGTCAATACTAAACCCATCAGAAAAGATGAATTTAAGACTTTTTACAACTGTGCGGACACCCTGGATTCGTCTCGTTTGTTATGAGAGTCCCAAGACGAGTAGCAAGTCAGAGAAACGCTGGCTGAGTTATTTAAATGGAATGTTTTTATTAGTTTGCACTTTCTGTTTATATAAACTTTTGCTTATTTTCCCTGTCTGAGCCTAATGATTAATACTTTATTAAAGGCAATTTTGTTAAGAGATTTGTTTGTTTTTCTTGGGGGGGGGATATTTCAAAAGTCTTCTAGTTCCAGTGTCCTTTAGAAATTAAAGTTGATTGATTTTGAGAAGGCGTATTTACATTATTAGGTCGTTTTGAGATCATTTTCAACTAATATGATAATGGCATAATAATGGAAGTACACTTGGGTTTCTCACAATTACAAATTTTACTGGACAATAAATTGTTCCAAAACTTATTGCAAAAAACCAATAAATAATGTTGTTTTGAGACCATTTTCAAATAATATATTGATGTCATGATAATGCAAATTTGGCCCCTCAAAGACAAATAAACTGTAATTTAGAACAGAAAACTCCACAGTGCAACTGGTAGACATTTTAAATATCCAAAATAAAACAACAACCAAAAACATAAATAAAAAGGAAAGAAAACACACAACCGAAACCAAGAATAAAATGGATTATAAAGAATCTTAACAAAATTGCCCTTCAAAAAATATAAATCAGAATGGAAATAATTGTGCTCATCTTGATTAATTGGCTTAGTGACAGGCCTATTCCATCAGTGCATCAAATGAGCTAAATGTTTACATCATTTGATATAATAACAAATGATCCCTACAGGGCAAAGATATTTGTAAAGTGTTTTGATTCTTTAGTCTAAACTACATTCACACAGTCCTAGTTATACACATCTACCCACTGAGCTCCATGGAAACACACACGCACGCACGCACGCACGCACGCACGCACGCACACACACACACACAGACAGAGAGGAGAACTGGTGTGTATCTGAGGAAATGTGGCCTGTTATCCTCCCATGTTGTGTCGACATCAGAAGCCAGAGACTGAACCAGACATCTTTTTATGGGTAAACAGCAACTAAGCCTCTGAGTCACAACACAGCTGATGTCTAGTCCTACAAAATATTGGACTAATATGGTTAACATGTGAGAGCTGCATCCTACCTGATAGGGGTAACCGTACCAACAATGGCGTGTATCCCACATCCACGGACACTGGAGGCAGAAAAACAGTAAAATCAGCAAACAGAAGCTTGTAATCCTGGATTAACAATGGATTTATAATGGCATCAAAGTCGGTGAGCTACCTGCCACAGAAACTGGAACCCATAAATAAATATCCCCAAATAAAATGAAAACCTCCACCTAGAAACCAAAACAGAGAAAAAAAAAACCCCATTAAAATCCACCAACGCATTTAAACAGGAACACGCCTCCACTCTAGTTAGCGTTAAACCTACATGCTCTCGCAGAACTTGGTGTGTGTGCTGGGTTTATCCTGATTCCTGCGGTGCCTGAACCAACGCTGGACTTTTCGCACCTCCCAGTCCAGCTGCTTAGACAGGCCATCCAGATGCCGCGAGTCTGGATTCTGTCACCAGAGGGTGGAAAAAACAACAATCAAATTAGTGTGGAATGAGGAGTTTGAGCTAAAAAAAAAAGGAGGAAAGAAGCAGATAAAGGAGAATGGAGGGACATTATTGAACTACTGAATGTACTGGTAGTTCATAATGTGTCTCAGAGTTTAGATTAGGATCCTTTCTTTGTTCCTCAGAGGAAAACCTTTAGTGTATCAGCAGCAAAGTGAAGGGGAAATAGAGGCACATTAAAAATAGATATATTATACAAATATACACAAAAAATCTATACAGGTATGATGTACGGCTGAAATGATTAATCAAAACATAAAAACATGGTATGTTTTTATGTTTTAGACAAGGTGTCCTTTTTTGACAGAAAAATATTTTTTCTGTAAAAAACAAATCCATACTTTGATGTTCTTATATATTTTGTAAAAAAAAAAAAAAGGCTGAAGTGGTTCAATGAAAAATCTACAGAATGTGCCCATATTTTATCTGATTAATCGTCAGAATAATCAATAACTAAAATAATTGTTGGTTGCAGTCCATAATATGATGATTATGCAGTTCAAACAGGTTTTAAAAATAATAATCTGAAACAGATGTTCTGAACTGATTAAATTGAATGTAATCAGTAAATAGCAAAGCCATAACTAAGTTTTTTTCTATATTATTTTAAGCTACCAAGGAAACAGAGGTGTTACAGCTAGTTTAAGTTTAGTTTATTATTGGAATGAAACTTTATTTTTGTTTTCTAGATATTAATTTAATGTTCTGTTTATTTTACTCATACATTTCATCTGAAAAGACCATGCTGTAGGAAGTAATTTGATTAACAAAAACTAAGTTAAATAACTTATTTAAAACCAGAAGCCTCATCAGCATACAGGGAAGAGGAAAATTACACAAATTATAAATGGAACTGCAGATTTGAGAGCTTGAATTGCACCAGGCTCTTCTTCTGAACCCAGAAACCAACCTTAGTGATGGAGGTGAACACCTTCTCCAGCACCGCGTTGGGCTGCGCTCTCCTTCCAGGGCCTGGGTGGATGTGGAGACCTCGGGCGCAGGCACTGGCGATAAATCTGTGACATAAGCCAGAAACAAAAGGTCCCTGGCTGTTTGTAAAACATGCAAACAGAATTTAATACCCACATCACTGCTTGACTTTCATTCAACAAGGAAGGGATGTTAATTTGCCTTGAATCAGGGAAGTTGTGCTTTGAGGATTTGACTATACAACCTGAAATAAACATCCAGCAGCTGAGCTCATGTGCAGCTGAACTACGGTTGGATATTCTTTCCAAGCTTAACGCTGATCATATTTATTTTTGATCAAGACATTATTGTTCTAAGCTGAATGCAGTGGGAAAGTTTAACAGTAAAAGACAGAAGTCAAACAGAGACAGACTTTGGTCTCAGAGTGAGATTCTTCCAGCAGAACAGCAGACAGGCCCTCCAGAAACAGGCCAGTATAGTTAATGAGGAAGCAGGACAGCTGAAGAAACAAGCTTCGTTAAAAAAAAAACTTCAACATTTGCAATGCTCACCTCTTTTTATGACACAATCTGCAGTTAGACTTCTTTAAGTGGAGACTTACATTTTAATGGCAAAAATATATCCGTTTTTTTTTTTTCTTTTTACGTTAAAAGACGAACGTTTGAAAACATTTTATTTGTGTGAACTGTTCTGGAGGATTTTCCAGCAGGATGTTGGTTGATTTAACAATCAAATTATTTTCAGGCCGCCCTCACGTTATATTTAGACAAATCCTTTAAGGCGTACTCAGTCACTGATTTGCCTAATCTTGTCTCTGAAAAATGCAAAAGAATATTTTAATTTAGTGAAAACTAAAGCTCGCACAGCAGTTTTTCCATTTTGTTTTCACAGGACTCTGAAAAGAAGATACCAAATGAAAATCACTTTACACAGCACAAAGCAAAAAGTCATAAAATGATCAAATGTGATTTCTTTTTTCTCCCTTAATTTGTGTAGCATGTGTAACCGTTCAAAAGAGAAATAAATTAAAGTGGGTGTTCTGGTTTTTCATTTTTTGCAATAACCTGCTTGGTAAAAGTGACTCCTAAAAGCTGCCGGGTTTAAACTTTGTCTGGGATCCAAACACTGACATTCTACTCTATTATAGCACTCATTTATTTTACCAGTTACATTTTGCAGTTTTGAAAAAAAAAATCATATTAATCACTGTTTGCTATTCAATTATTAATTGATTAATATATATATATATATATATATATATATATATATAAATCAACAGATTAGCCCTAAACTGAACTGATTTTGACTCCAGCAGAAAAGACGAATGCTGTGTTATTGCATTTTATCCAAGTTAATATTTCTTTCTTATTTAAAAGAGCAACTGAATTACTTATTTGCATGTTTAAACATATATCTAATATTTTATAAAATAAGCTTAAGTGGTTAAATGAAAAGTCTGCAGAACATGCAAAATTTTTATCCGATTAATCGCCAGAATAATTGACTACTAAAATAATTGTTAGCTACAGCGCTGTAATTTCCAGCACCTGATCTGCACAATGCAAACCTGCAGCAGGCTTTGCTGCATGATGAGAAAAATCAGAGGGAACCAAAAATCTTTGCCGTTAAAATGATGTCAAGTTACTTCTTACACTTCTGGTCCTTCCCATTTTTACTGTCACTCATATTACAAGAACTTGATTTGTTCGTTTTGTCCTCGGGTAACTTTCAAAGCAAAAATGACAAACATGCACATAAAAAGCAGCGGTTTAGATAACTGTTACACATGTCAAGCTGCAGTACGGGTTCCACCTATAACCATTAAAAGTTGAAGGTTACAAATCACCTGTTTGGGATTTCTATGCATTAAAAAAAGATTAAAATACTCCTGGTTTGTCAAGTTAATGTTGACTGCAGTTTGAGTCCATGCAATGAATAAAATGCCTCAGCTGTGTAACATACCGATAACTCCAGATGCAAACAAAACAAAACCATTTTTGTAGAGACGGTAGGTTGGACAGATGGGTTTCACTGTTATGACGATGTTAAACATTACTCAGAGCAATCCACGTTTTACTGTTCAAAGCCTTAACAAGCACAGTCCACCCTGCAGCTATCGTGTTGGACGTTTTGATCCACGTATAAGCGCCATCACGATAAGGTGCTGAACGGGATGAATTGTGCAAGTCTGATTCACCCTGAACTGGCACCACAAGTTAGCTTTCCAACAATCTCAATTAAATTGTTACTCAATCCCGTGGATGAGCTCAGCGATGGGCAACAACCTCGACTCTTGTCTGGACAGGTCCTTCACATTTCTGAAAGGAACAAAGATGACTTAAGCATAAATCCGATGGAAGTTGAAGCACGCAGCCCTAATAAGCAGAAGGCAGCAGCAGGAAGGAGGAAACTAAAAAAGCCATAAGTTAATCTATTTATGTCAAATGTCCAAACATCCCTGCTCCTTCTCAGAAACTGACCCCCACCAACATACACAACGGCTGTGACCAACCAAGAGGCTTGGTGTGGTCTGTTTACACGGACGCTACCCCGACACTGGGACACTTTCCAGTTTGACAGCTTGGCTCAATTCATATCGCACAATTTCATTTTTTAACCAAGTTCATCTGACTTTTAAAATGTTTCTACCCAGATTCTACATTTCCAGAAGTTATAAAATACACTGCAACAGGTGCCTGAACATGGTTCGGGAAAAATGTTTAAATGCACAACATTTCCATTCTGTTTTAAGTATATACACTCACTTCCTGGATAAGGTGAAAAACCTGCTGAAAGATGAGGAAACGTAGCAGGCAAAAGAAGTCTGCAGACGTGTAATCTCAGTTCGAAACCCATGACACGGCTTATTAGAGCATGTACACACAAGGAAGCTTGGCTGTGCACATCTACAAAGTCAGAGCCAAGAGCAAAGCAATGATTAAGATCAAACTAGAATAAACTGGCAGAGAGGAAGGGGGGCTGCGCACAGATATATTTTAAGGAGCAAAATCCCTGCACATGAAATGGGAATTTACTTAATAAACCAAGAACACAATGCATACCAGGGACAAATATCAGGAATTAATCTTTAAGTATACAGACACAAATAAACAGTCATTTCCTGAAAGAACACACTCAGAGTAGCATTTAAGCCAAAGTTGTACAAAAAAATTATACATTCTGCATTTAAGATAAAAAATAAAACTTTTTCTGTAAATCTGTTCGACCTCAAATGTATAGTTTTAGCTTCACCTGATTTAAATTCTGTAATAAAAATCTCTTATTAAGCAACTTTTACTATCCAGTTATTAATTAGTTAATCCAAAAAGTAGTTAACAGATCAGCCCTACACCGATTAGGCAGAAAAGAATGAGCTTTTCACATGTTGGTGTTGGAAGTATTGTTCTAGCTGCATCCTTCCTACAAATGATCAAACGTTCACTAAAGGAATGCTATATTAATGCATTTTGGGCATTAAAATAAAAAAATGAATTATTTGTTCACTTGCATCTTTTAATGCACTTCTAATATTTTATAAAAATGGCTTTAAGTGGCTAAATGAAAAATGTGCAGAATGTGTCACTTTTTGTTTATCATTATTCACCAGGATACCTTCATTGACTTCTAGAATAATCATTAGTTGCAGCCCAAGTGAAACTCAAAATCTTAATGAATGTTGTGCAACCACTTTCAGACGGATGGAGATGGATACTGGTTTTCTGTGTTTTCCTGGCTGTTCTTTCATAAACATGTTTCGCTGCAGCGTTCCAGACTCAAAGGCCTCCACCTAGTCGAACCTGTTCTGATGCACTGTGCCTGACGACTCAGTGGCGTGACTCTCACCTGTCGGCTCATAGGTGCAACAAACCTGACCCTCCCAAACTGCACTCTGCAAAACAGAAAGGCCACAACCGACTCGGCTCCAACAAGTTGCATCAAGGGGTCTAATGTTACACTCGCGGCTCACTCCACATGATGGAAAACTGAGTTTTGAGAGCAATACTGCAGAGAAACAAAACTTTTTACACTATGTTTGCTCACTGCTGCAGGACTGGTGGTAAAATACTTTAACAGCCTAAACTGTAAATGTTGTGCTTAACTATAAGAGACAATAAGGAGGTGGAATCAAAAGTGTTGTTTCCGTCAGTTAAAGATTCACTGTGGGTGTTACTCTGACAAAGCTGCTGAAGGCAATAAAATTTATATGCACTGTTGATGCTGTGTGTGCTGTTCAAAGGTTAGATACTGAGAACTGGGCGGATGAAAGAATAACAATTACTACGATGTAAGGAACTTCTGTTGCGTTAACTTCCTAAAACAGTTCAAGCACCTGACGTCACTGGAAGAGAGGCTCTGGACTCTATTAATGCAGGTGAATAAGCAGATTTGTATGTGTGCATGTAGAGCTGAAACAATTAATCAGATTAAGAGATTATTTATATCATCATTAACTGATCAATTAATTGTCAACTGGAGTATACAGACTCAAAAAAATGGCATTTGCTGAAAGCACAACACAGTCAGAGCAGTGATTAAGCCAAAAACACACAAAAAATGTCATATTGCACAGTTTTACCTTCACCTGACTCAAATTCTGCAACAAAAAAATCTATTATTAAGCACCTTTTGCTGTCAAATATTTTGTCAATCAAAAAGATATAGATTAGCCCTACACTGGAACATGTCAATTAGATCAGAAAGGAGCTTTTCACATGTTGATGTTAAAAATATTTTTAACATTGTTTGCTTCAAATGATAAAGGAATGCTATTTTATTGCATTTTAGGCATAAAATCTTTATTTTCCGAAAAAAAGAACTGAATTATTTGTTTTATTTTTATTGCCTTTTTAATGTATGCAGAACACTATAAAAAGGCTTAAATTGCTAAATAAAAAAATCCCCACTAGGTTTTTTAAACTGATTAATCAAATTAATCGATTCCTACAATACCTTTTAGCTGAAGCCCTACAGTGTAGAGAAGTTAATTCAAGTAGAAAGAGCTGAGCTTTTCACATGTTGATGTTAGAAATATTTGTTAGCTGCAGAGGTTTTCTTTGCTACAAGCTGTCAAGCGGACACTAATGAAATGTTATTAGTTATTGTTATTTAGATAATGAAATGTCGAAACTCAATTATTTATTTGCACTTTTAATGTATTTCAAAAATTGTGTAAAAAAAAAATGGCTACATAAAAAAATCTGCACAACATGCCAGGCTTTTTATCCAATTAATTGTTTGAATAATTGTAAGAATAACTGATTACTAAATAAACATTAGCTGGAGCCCGACATTGCATTCATGTTAATTCAAGCAGAAATGTCTGAGCTTTTCACAAGCCTGAAGTACTTTTTCCAGCTGCAGATGCAATCTGTGCTACTGATAAAGCGTACACTAATGGAATGTTAGAAATGTTTACTTTTCTTCTTAAAAAGAAACTGAAATTATTTGTTTATTGTATTTTTTATGCATTTAGCCTTTTGCATAAATAATGACGTTAAATGAAAAATCTGCGGAACATTTTTTATCCAATAAACTGATTAATCGTTAAAGTAATTGGTAGCAGCCTTACGAGTAAAATCCTGCCAACAGCAGGATGCCTTATGTTCTCTGTAGAGTGTCGTGTAGCAACCGAAGCTGTGCTGTCATGTATTCTGCTGATGAATAAATAAATGAATGAAGGAATGAATGAGTCGGTTTGATCTCTGAGGTGTCGGGCGTCAACAGAGAGTGATCGCTCTCTGATAACACCCTCCAGCATCAGACCACACTCTCTTTGAACACACCTTCACGTCAGGAGTCTGGCAGCTCTGGCACCTGAGACAGATGGCAAACAGCCAGGTGCATCTTACTGAACACTTGAACATCTCGGTCCTTTTACGCCTCCAATATCTGATCGTTTCTTATTTACAGTCACTTGACCACGACTGGATTAAAGCAGATAAAGGCACAAATAATGCCGTTGGCGCTACCTGCATAACACCGGCATTACAGCGATGTTTAAAAACCTGGACCATGTCAATCTGCCCTACCCGTTGTGCATAAGAGCTTAGAGGAGCTCCGGCTAGTTCCTGGATGTTTCTATATATAATTTGCAAAAAGCAGAAAAGAACTTCCTGGTGTAGGTGTATGTTTGTTGTCACACCACTAGCTAAAACAGAAATTCAGTACTATGGGTAGAAACCCATTGACACTTTTTTGGTTCATCTTCATTTCCACCTGAATGAATGGTTTGACCCCCAACATGGCAGCAGAGGTTTGAATGAGAGCAAAGATCCTGGAAACGGTTTTAGGAAAATTTGCATTTTGAACTAAGTGGAAAATGAGCAATGCAGAAAACTACTGGATCAAAGGTTACATAACATTTAAAGGTTAACGTTTGTTCCTTATTTCAATACTCATATATTCAACCAAATGTGTCCGACCCATGAAAGCAAATCTATTCAGTTTAATTCTACACTTCATGCTCTGAGTGACGTCACGCTTTCTCATTTTATACATCATATTTAGTTTTGAACCATTTGACAAAGACAGTCAACCTATTGTTTTCATCAGTTTCAGTTTTTTTATTTTACATTGGCTCCTGTATTCCTAATCGCACTGACTAAACAAATTAAAGTTGTTTTTACATGTTTGACCAAGCTTGTGAAGTTATTGGAATACTGAAGTGTGTTGTACTGGTGCAGAATTATAAATAAGTGTGTAATTTAGTACATTTAAGTATGTGGTCAAAAATAGAAATACTTTCAGTCAATTCAGAGCTGTTTTTCTTTATAGAATCTGTATCAACCAATACTAACCTCAAATATCAGTATCGGAAGTGAAAACATTGGATTGGTGCATCCTTAGGTTTTTTTTGCAGGACATTTGCATAATATATTTCTCTAACTTGTATCTTGTTTTCATAAAACATTACAAAGTATCCCAAAGTACGATGAGGGTGAAAAATCTACATTTTCATTCAGAGCCTGACTCTGAAACCTTGTGTCAAAAAATTAAATTAAGGCGTCACAATTACGATCAGATACAATAGAAATAAGTCAAAAAACAAAAACTACCCGTGCAATAACTGGCCCTAATCTTGGTGAACGTTTTGTTCTTGTAGGACCTCTGACTTACTGTGCATGGCGTCAGGAGCCTTACAGCGGCTTCTTGGTGTCCTGTACCAGCATGATGGAGTTCTGTGGGTTGTGGTGTTTTCTCCTTAATCGGTTCAGTTAGATATGACGCATTCTATGGATGCTAGGAGTTTCTGGAAGCTGGGCCACTTATAATTATTAGTCATCTCATTTCCATGTACTTTACTTCTAAGGAGCCAGACTTTATTGTCCTCTTTTAAAGGGACCTTGAACAGTTGCTACTCAGTCTCCAAAAATGTATGCGGATTAAGGACAGAAGTTAAAGTGTCAGGCTTAAAAATGATGTACATCAGATAATCAGAAAGTCTGTCATGTCTTTAATCAATAATAATAATAATAATGATAATAATAATAATAAACAAGTAGAGGTGGTGCAGTGACTGCAACTTTCAAGCTGATCACAGATTTTATTTTTTTTTTTAAATTCTTTACTACCAATACTGAATCTTTTGGTGCCTAAAAAGTGACAGTCATTAAGTTGGCAACAGTGAGGTGATTATTGTTAACTACACAGTGCAGATGTGACCTGGTGGGCGGGCCTGTCTGTCAGGGGGAAAGCGGCTGATTTTTAGATAAGATTTGTTTCACATGTAAATATCGACCGATCGCTGACCAACCAAAATTAAGAAAATCAGGGACGATCAATCTCATCAATCAGTTCACCGCTAAAAAATATAATGATTCTGAAGACCAGAGACAAGGCCTGAAAGCTTCAGAAATAATTTTTTTTTTGTTAGTAAAACGCAATTTAAATTTGTGAATTTGCATTATTTTTTCTATATTTTGTCAATTTTGCAAAAGCATTGTTAAATTGTCTGTAATGCATAGAAGCATCCCTTGGGTTTAGGTGCATTTATAGCAAAAACGTTTCCCAAAAGTAGTCCAGAACTAGACTGAAAATGAATGGAAAAGCAGCCAGTGTCAGAGTCTAGAAAACACAAATAAGCCTCAATAAACAGTCTTCAACACCCATTTAAATGTTTACAGTGACGTCTGGCATTTTGAGAGCAAAACAAATAAATAATGGAGAATTTCTGACTTTTACACAGAGCTATTCCTGTACCTAGCACTAACCAGCAGAGTGAAAGAAATATCTCACCTTTTTAGGTCAAAAGGCTTTTTCTATCTTACCATAATTTGCATAGCAAAAATGTCCACTGCATGCTTAAGCTACATCATGAATATAGGCAAAAAAAAACAACATAAAATGCAACTAGTGAATGAAAAGTTGGTCTAACCCTGACCACCAAAAATAAAAAGAAAGTGAACGAGTTGTCAGATACTCTCTTGCACAATGAACTAACCATGCTGATGACCAATGAAACCAAAGATTTTAGATTTTCTGTTATTAGTGGGTTTCCTGTTCCCGTTTGGGGAGCGTCAGTTCCCATCAGCATCGATCACCATCAGTTTTACACTTGATGCTGTTAAGTTTGACCTCTGTTGTCTGGTGAAACTGCTCCGTTCAGTTTTGAGACTTGACTGAGTTTACAACACACACCTACAGATTCAGTAGACAGTCCTCAAAAAGCATGTGGAAAATGTTTTCTTAACTATAAAGTTAGCCTTTGAACAAGGCTTGGCTGGCAATAAAATGGTTAACGTCTCATTAGTGGAACTATACTCAATACAACAAACCTTGGTTTGAAAATTAAGAAACCCTTCAGGTTCTTAGTTTTTTGGTAAACGCAGTAACAGACTGGCGTTCAAAAATGAAGGAGATTGTGGTGTGTGTGTGTGTGTGTGTGTGTTACTGAAATTCTGTTACGAATCCACGAGGCTGGACAGAGTCCTTGTATCGTAATCAGTCATAGTAGGCTCTGTCATAAGATGTGTAACTTCACATGTGATGTAAACTGGATCAGCAGTGGCACTACCTTTAATATGAATCAGTCGAAATCAACTTAAGACATGTGATAAGCAATAATAGTAATTATTTTCGAACTAAGAAAGTTTTTATTACACTTTATTTTATGTTATTTATTTATTGCCAACCGTCCGTAAGATAGTCTTTAAAAAGTGTGAAAAACATAATTTAGAGACAACAAAACTGCTGTTATTTAACCTACGATAATTAACGAATCTCTTATTTAACTTCCAGACAAAGATACTGGTCCTCCTAATCCATCATCATCCGCTGATGGACAAAAAAACGCGCAACAGAACAACTTGGAGAGCTTTACTTTTCCCCCCAACAAGCCGTTTTGGACAATACGAACCTTTCGAAGAGTATCCTGACAATAAAAATCCCGAGAGCCAGCGGTAAAGCAGCCAACAAGTGTCCAGCTTTGGGATACTCCACCCCGGGAGCGGGGTCCGCCAGATCCGCCCAGGTTACGTTGTGCGGTAGCCAGAACCTCTCGTTCCAGAACCAGGCTGAGAGAGCAGCCATTTTTCGCCGCCTTCCCGTCCCCGGATGCTCGGAGGAAAGTGGTTTCTCAACTGAAAGAGACGGCACGTTAACCTCGTTGGACGCCTCCACTTCCCTCCCAGCAACACTTGTTTGACTTGCTACACTCAACTTTACCGCACCGACATCAAGCCGGCCGCAGTACGCCTAAACTTCCGGCGAGGACTTTCAAATCAAGATGGGGCGTTTGGAAATCATTAAAATACGATCACATTTATTTTATTCATTACCATGATAGGTCGCGAGTGAAAGAGAACGGTAAAAACACTACATTAATAAAAAAAGAAAAAGAAAAAATGAGCCCGCCTGAGGTAAAATCAAGCAAAGCTGCTACTAATGGTGCAGTCCAGTTACCTCTAAAGTCAGAACTTGAAGCTGGAAGTGACGTCACACCCGAGTTAACGGCTCTGAGTGGGAAGTGTGGTTTGTGGCGGATTTTCGGGGTGTGTTGCAGATGTTTTTTATCAAGCGACTTTTGACTAAAACTGGAGCGTAGCACCTACATTATTGACACAACTCTGCATATTAGATCTCGAAGTTAGTATTTAAAAAATTGTCCAATTATCCCGAAGTTCAGCCTTGGGGAGACATTCCAGTTGTTTTTTTTTTTTTTTTTACTTAGAAATTGGAATTTAGGAGTTCTGGCTACAAATAGAACCCACCTTAACATTACCAGGTACAACTGCAAGCCCAAATGAGAAGTTAGAAAAATAACTTTAACTCTTTTATTCAACTGAAAATGTATTCAACATGCTATAAATAATAAAGAAAACAATCATTAATATGATTGTGAAGTGAAGTAATGCATACACTGTCTCATTTGGTGAGCTATAATGCAAATTATGTTAAATGTAGTTTTTCACAGATGGATAGTATTAAGCAGTCCAGTGGTGCTCTGGTTGGTGGGAAGTGGGTCTCCCAAATTCAAATTCTGGTCAAGGCCTCATATAATCTTAAACTGGCACTGGGCAGCAGCCATATTTATTTTTACCCATAGTTTATTTTGTCACAGGTCTTCCATATATTCAAAAGTGAAGCATTATTATTATTATTATTATTATTATTATTATTATTATTATTTTGTTCTGAAGCTACCGCCGCCTATCTTCCGGTTGTGTTTGGGTGTTTGCGGCTAACTTTCCGGATCTTTTGCTGTCGCCCTGAGACGAGAACAATTGAGGAAGTGAGGCGAGTCTCTCCTCCCGCTGAGGGGCTGGGCGCAGTGCATGCATGGATTCCTTCTCAGCTCACCTCAGTTTAACTCCGGCAGTCAAGCTGTTGTTATTATATTTTATGTTTTGAATTATTCAAATATGCGTGAGCAGCTTGTGTTATTTTTGATCCGCCTGATAAGTTATCTTATCAACTACTGTATTAAACTCATGAAAGGATGACTATGGGTTGTCGCAGACTATGATTGATGTGCTCGCACCCCCAAGTGGTCGAATTTTGTATTACAGCCAGAAATTGTAACGTATTCTGTTTGCATAATAAAAGTTAACATTTCCCGCCAAATGTGTAGTAGTAAATTGCTATTTTTATATAGAAATCTCACATATATTGAAATTGTACACACATTTTTTTGAGATAAACAATGAGGGGAACATCTCTCTATTTCTGCTGACAAATGTGAGTGAGGCAGCTGCATTGCTGTCTGCTCTCTAATTATAGATGGACATTTGCTCCTCTGGGTTGGGTTATTATTAGAGATCTCACAGGGCACTTGACTCAGTAACTATTCGAGGGGTCATGCAGAGAGAGACAGTTAAATAAGTGGCAACTGATTTTATCACCATAGTGAGCAAGAAAGATGCTAAATTATAGAATGATAATTAAAGAAACTACTCATGCTGAAATACATTTCCCTTTATCTGGCAATGTATGAATTAGGAGTCTTGCAACAAAGGCTTTGTGAAGATCCATTGTCAAGGTTAGAGGAAATGAGCTGCCAATGACAAATGATTTGTGTAGACAGAAGAAGGATACTTTGATTGGAACCTCAAGGAACAATTGTCATTTGAAATACTCAAGGAGATTCAGGCTTAGGGTTAGCGCAGAAATTCACTTATGAGGCTTAAGACTGAGACCAACCATGCACTTAGCGAAGGCATGATCTCAACCCTCTTAGAAAATGGTAAAGGTGAAGAGTTTAAAGTGGCAGCCGGGCTGAAATCAGGTCCGGTTACAGTGAGGCTACTCCTCCAGTGTACAGGAGTGCATCATGCCTGCAGGCTCACCAGCAAGAAACACAAAGCTATCAAGATTAAAATTATTTATTCTAAAATACACAATGTAAAATTTTTGGGCACATTGTTTGATATTTTGAAAAATACTTAATGTGAGTGATTTGTGTTCTGTTCTCTCTTTATTGTTGGAAGCTTATATATGAAAGAAAATGGATATTTGTTATGTTTTGTAAGACTGTGGTTATTGTTAGTGAATCTGCCAATTTAAGACAAAAATTTCAAAACGTTTAAGACTCAAATCCTCCGTGCAATAATTTAACAATCAGTTAAAACCAAAACATGAAAAATGCTTCTGTCAGCAGCTCAGGTAGGAAAACGGCAAATGAAGTCCATTTTTCTAGTGGTAGACCAAAAAGCGATTCCTGGAAGGGAAAATCAGACCAAACTTTTCAACACCATGTTAACACCTTGGTTGTCAAGCAGCTCTAATTAGTCTGTCCATACATCAGTCCATCCAGGAATCCAGGATTGAGCCTTTCACATGTGTTCAGGGTGGTTTTGCAAACACTTGATGAACTCTGTGACTGGCTGGCCATTGAAGCAGATCTCATATACAGCAGTGAAAAGAGGAAACCTGAATGGAGAAAGTGAAAGAACAGAAGGGAGTTTTATTTTAATAGAGATGAAACAGTTTGACATTATTGCATTGGATGCAGCGCCGGCTATTGCTATGTTGGAGATGTTCTCCAAAAGGAATTAATGTATCGCAATATGAACTGAAAAAAATAGTGGAAAATGTATGTCGTTTTTTATTAATACTGGGCATAAATACTAATGCTAGAAGAACTCAGCTGAGTTTTTCCATCTGAAACACAAAACTCTGTATTGTACAGTCACAACGTGAGTGCAATTAGCTGATTCCTTCATTACTTGTGATTCTGGAGCTTTTAAATTTCCCTGTGAGAACCTCATCCTCTAAAGACAAACTTACCTGTCCACCATGTTCTTCTGTTTCAATATTACATTAACTTCAATGGCTGTTCCCGGACCTTGAGGCTTCTGGCCGTTCAGCAGCTCAACCTCCAGCTGCTCCAAGCTCTAAACAGAATAATGTTATGTCACAGTGCCTTATTTAAAGAAGACAATCAGAGATGAGAAAGCTGCTCCATACTTTTCCCGTTTTTGCAAACGCCTCTCCGATCTTTCGATTGCGCCCCCCGTAGCAGGTGGTGATGAGGTCAGCGACGCCGCAGCTCTCCAGGAAGGTGGCAGGCTTGACGGGGCAGTTTGTGCAGAAGACCTTGGCGAAGGAGATCATCTCCATCAGGCCGAGGCGGATCACTGCAGCTTTGGTGTTGTCGCCGAACCCGAGGCCGTCACAGAAACCCGCTCCTACTGCCACGATGTTCTGGGAGAATTTAAAAAACATTTCTCTCCACTGCGTCTTTTATGCATCAGTCAGATAAAACAATGTATTTTACCACAGGATTAACCTTGAGTGCACCGCAGATCTCCACCACATCAGCCTCTTCCACCACGGTCACACGGAAGTTGTTGGTCTGCATCAGCTCCTTCAGCAGTGGTCCGTACACTTTGTCTTTGCACCCTGAAGTAACACAGACAACTTAAGAGACGCAGCATTGAGTTTCAGCAAATTTCTTTATTCAGAATCATTTGAAATTTGAAATATCAAAATGACAAAAATATTTGCATAATCATCCGCCAGGGTGACAAAAATATGTAATGATTCAGGAACAACTCATGTTGCTTTGTTTAATTGCTGAATTTTAACAAGCACAAGATTTTTAGTTACAAAATAATAATAAATTGATTCGTATAACCCTTTAAAATTTTAGATAGGTTAACCAAAGAGCTTTTACAGTGGGTGAAATAAGATAAAACATATAAAACACAAGAAATAGTAGAATAGATGTAACAAAAATGTAAATGTCTTGATTCAGACTGTTTAAAATAATAAAATCAGTACCAATAGTTGTTTCACAGAACTTCTCATCAGCAACTTCATTAGCGAGGTTTGCACCCATGAGGACCGTCATGGTGATGCCGAGTTTCTCCCGGATGACCTCAGAGATGAGCTTCAGACCCTCTGGGCCTGCATCTACACCCTGAAGCAAAAAAAAAAAAAACATCATGCAAACAAAATGGAGAGGAGGTCTGAATCTTTACTGTGTTTACTCAGAAAATGCCTAGAGAGTTAAAGTGATAAAAAAATATATATATGTTACAATTCTTGGCCTAGTTGTGAGTTTTAGGGGTGTTTAGGGGCAAGTAATGAACTTAAATGAACAATCTCTTCATAATCTTTGTGTCATTCAGAATTGAAGCAGAAAAAGGCACACCAAGCCTTAAGAGTTCCCGTCTGTGAAAACTTTTGCTCTCAAAGGTTTGACAGACCTTGATGAGAGACATTCCAATGGAATCCTTTTTTATGTGATCTTTGATGGTGTCGCACACTTTTCCAATGAACTGGTGAGGAACCACGAAAATCAGGATATCGGCTCCTTTCACAGTTTCAGCCAAGTCTGGAACGGCCACCTGGTGAAAGAGAGAGAGGGAATTTCAGCTGTATAGCGCAGCCAAATGCAGAAATCCCTGCGGACTCAGCCCCCCCCATCATTAGCCAGTCGGCTGCCATGCTCACCACATTATGAGGCAGCTTGTGACCAGGCAGGTACTTGACATTTTCATGGTCCGTGTTGATGATTTCTGAAAGCTTACGGCCGTTCACCACCTCCTCAAACACCCACATGTTCACTGTGGAGTCAAACTTGTCATATTTGGCCGCGTTGGCTCCAATGATCTTGGCAATGGCAGAACCCCTAAAGACATGAAAAGACAATGTTATCATGTTGTTAATGGAATTTTATTGCTTTTGTATAAATAAACTGTCAATAATTATTGTGTGAGGCGTACAAATAAAACACAAATAGCTCACTTTGATTCAGTAAATTACTTCAGGTTGTTTATTTGTAATACTGAGGAGATTTTATACTGTTATATTTAGGAGTTTTAACAGTTCCAACTTGAAAATTGGCTTTCAAAACAAAATATACATCCATCCGTTTATTTTTTAAATCTATTTATATTTGCAGGGTCAGATGCATGCAGAAAACCCCAAAGTCAGGATTCCAAACCACAAGTGGCATTTGGTAGCAGCATTGCTACCTAATGCCCCATAATGCAGCCCAGCAAATAACTTACAATGTAACACGTTTAAATCATTTAAATCTAAAGTTCCAAAGTTAACACACAATATAAGATATATACTATCAATTAAAAGTGAATTCTCATTTTAAACCTTGGTCAAACTACACGTTTATTCTGCATCATGTCATGTGTGTCTTCTCTGTGGAAGCGGTTGTTACTGTTTGTTTTAATCGAAGCCTATAGAGCGGACTTTGTTCTTCTGACACAAAATGAATCTCTAACTGGCTTTATATCCTTTTCACTTTCATCGTAAACTGATGGGAAAAGAAACTCTGTTTTCCTTTAATTAAAAAAAATAAAATAAATAAATAACTGTGTCAATGTAGACATTTTACATTAGACAACTTAAGATAAATTTTGGTGAGATCTGGAGAGAGGGAAAACATGTCAAAACTCCTCTTTAATAAACAGATTTGCATTTTTTTTTAATGTTCCTATTCAAATAGGAAATTACAGCTACAAGTACTTATTTCCTCTTCAAGCCATCAAACAACAATTACTTGATAAAGAACTGTCCAAGATACAATAGTAAATACATAATTTACTACTATAGCTGCCTCTTTAGTTACATGTGGTAAAATGAGAAGCTAAGTAACTTGAATTTAAAAGCTTTAAATGTTTTTTAATATTTTTTTCTTTCAGAAAATGACCTGAGATTTTTGAGTTAATTATTAATGAATGACAACATTTTAACTTCAAATGGGTTACCATTAAAAAAAGTCTGCTATAAAAATTACACATCATAATTAGGTATCCTTTAAGTGGTCACAGAGAGACTACTAGTTATGAAAAAGAACTGTTTTATACAATAACTAAATTTAATTATCTTAATTTAAATGCTGTAGATATTTGAGGTTTGGCTTAGAGAGCCTGGGTGAGAGCTAACAAAAAAGAAGTTCTAAAACATTAAATATCTACGCAGTGATTCAACCTTCAGCTATAATGAAGAAGTAGCTCCAGAGTTGCATCCAGCTCTGACTAAATGTCACACAGGCTGAGGGACATCAGCAGCACTAGACGGCTGATTCAGCATGCCCTGCAGACTAATAAAGTGGCTTCTTTAATAAATATTTTATAGTTGGGGAGTCTTGCTTGACTCAGCAGCAGTCTCAGAGAACATCCAATCTGCAGCCTTGAAAAAAGACAGGTGGGTTTATGAACTTCATTAATGATTTATCGGCTCTTAAAGTTGCACAAGTTCTCTCACTTTTTAGTGTTTATCCACCAGACGTTTCGCTGTGTGCTGAAGCAACAGCCACCACCTGCAGTCTGCTGAGTTTAAGCTTTACATTTTGCACTAAAGCAACGCTGAACGCTCCCACTCACCAGTTACCGGAGCCGATCACACAGACTTTCTTTGGCGCTGCCATCGTGTGCCAAGGGTTCCCACAGAGAGACCTGCAGCTGCTGCCGTGAGGTTGGACTGAGGACCGGAGCAGACTGGGTTTATACCAGACACTCCCTCTCCTTATGGTTGGTCTGATCTGTCGCCTCTCACGGCTCTGCATTGGAACAGCAGCGCCAGTCTAGAGATCCAGATGCAGAAAAGCCCATTTAATTATAGACAAAGGCTTTGATGCTTTTGATGATCTGCAGAGAATGATTACTACACTTCAGATGTGAATGGGTCACATTGGATTAAAAATAAACCATACAGCTGAGACGGATAGTCTATCAATTGGTTTTCAAACTTTTGCATATTTCATCAACCCTTACAGCGAGTTACCATTTAACGCAAATAAATAAATAAATAAAAAAAAAAATAAAAAAATTGCAGGTGTATCATTAAATTTTAAACTACATTTATTGGAGCCTTGGAGATATGTTGGGATCCTGGATTATTGGCCAAACAAGTTGGACTTTTAAGAGGATAGTGACTTAAATCAAGACAAGAGAAAAAATAAAATCTTCCCAGTTTAATTCCACTTTGAAGCTCAGGTAACTTTGTACAGTAAATGTTTAAACTGTAGTCTGAGACAGTGGTCTGCAACTTCCAAATCTGAAAAGTATATCCATGTTTTCAAATATGGATATAACAACAATTACGTATATTTTACTTAAAAATTGCCTTTTGTCTTGTCTTTAGGTTGAAAATATTTTTTTCATATTTTCCAGACATAAAATATGAAAAATATGTAGAAGAAAACAAGTTTTTTCCCCCCTTATTTTTAAAATCTAAAAATCAAAATACAATGGTGGTCCTTAAAGTAGTAAGTATTTATATATATAAAAAGTCTTTTTTAAAAGAGGTCATGTAGCATTAGTGGTGCTGAACAAGTTTTGTTTAGTTGGACTGAGGACATAAATAGGTCTTTTGATTGTAAAGGTTGCAGACTCCTAGGAGTTAGGGCCAATATATTTTCTTCCATTTCTTAAAATGCTATTTTATATGCCTTCCATTTCTGACATACGAGTTATTCAAGCACAAAGTACAAAGTAAAGTAGATCATCAGCTAATGGATGATGTATCTCTCAGATCTGTGTTACATTTTTTTAGTCTTGACAATTATTCATCCTAATTTGCTAATTTTTAAGCAGGCATTACACAACATGTTGCCAATGAATATTTGTTTGAAAATTAAATAAAAGGTCCCACCTTCCCACCTCACTGCAATTTTTGAAGTGCAGTCGGAAGATTATGCAATAATCTGAAAATGTAATGACGTATTATGGACTTGGTGCATTATTTTATTATATCAGTTTTTTGAAATTCTTGTCTGAACTTTAGAGCTCTCAAACTAAAGTGTTTACATCCTTGCTGGTATTTACATATCCCTGTCATTAAAGTTTCATTTTGTTTCATACATTTCAAATAGTTTTGGCTAGCTACATATAGTCACAATGTGGCTACATGTAGCCAGCGAACAATTTAAGGTATAAACATAAAGCTTGTTTCTCCTAAGTGAAGATTCTTTTAGAATTTGATTTTATTTTAACTTGTATACCACAGAAGGAACAAATACATTGTACCATTAGGATGACTGTTAACTAGAACTCGGTTTTTGTACCTGAAACAAAAACATGCATTACTAGCTTATACATAAATCTTAAAGCGACACTCAAAGTACACTGCTCTACAGCTTATCAACCAAAGAAAAAAACGTCTCTTCCAACACATAAATACTTACAAAAGACTAGTTCAAAGTACATTCCCGAATGTTCGAGTCCGTTTACTTTCTGCTGCCTAAATTCTTGTTGACATGGTTACAGCAGAAATTTATGACAAAGACAGTTTGTTGCCAAGAGCGCTCACTCCGTCATGTTTCTACAAATAGAATATGATAAAGATGTAACTGATCAATTTTAAAGGCCACATTTTTATCAGCCATGCTTAGCGTGAATTAAGTTCATACAGATGGCCAAATATGAACTTATTTCCACTATAAACTAATACATAGTATTTAACCGTATAGCATCCCACCACAATAAAGGACATTTCTATTCATCATGAGATCCATTGAAATTCCAAAAAAGAAAAAAAAAAGAAATTTGAACTGATTGTCAAACTAAAATCAAAGTGAATTATTAGCAGATATTTAAATTGAAGGTCAGCTTAAAACATCTTATTGTAATTACATTTTGACATATTTATAATTATTTAAAACGAGGAGACAATTTTTTTTACATATCCTTTATTATAACGGTAACATACAGAAAATAGGTTTGGTCCATGAAAAAAAATTTGCAGATTCACACAGCTCTACTGTCCCACTCAGTGTTCTTACATCTCAGAGGTTCTCCAACTCACACACTGCCCCAAACCCACATTAGTGTATTCTTTGAATTAATAAAACTCACAAGTCAAAATTGTTCCCAACACTCTTCTTAACCTGCCACGGGGAAATAACCCAATTTGCAGGAAGAAACTAGAGTGCTTCTCATCAGCCTCAGTCACCGTTTCTCTATATATTAGTGAAATATGTGAAGTTAATTTGACAGGCAACATCGTTTTGAAAGCATGTTGCTGTAAAGAGAGGTGGTTCAGTGAATTTGAGCAACAAAGAGCCAAATAGCCGCACCGACAGTCAGGCCGATTAATATCAATACTGTGGCAACAATCAGAGTAGACAAAAACTTAAGACAAATATAGAGGTTAACTTCATATCCATCTGAAGTTTTTATTTTTGCTCAGTATTTACAAAACTAAATAGACTAGAGGTACCCATACTACCTACTTTCATGATTATCTTTACTATCTAAGACAAGTATGGATGTAATACATATTTTTAAAACAAAGATCACTAATAGCAAAAAATGATGTCTAAACTTCATATCAAAAGGAAACATTAAAAAAAGAAAGAGAGAGAACAGTTGAAATGCAACAGTGTTCTCCCACGATTCACTGAGCCGTAAAATGCCTCACACACAGACTGTGGCGCTGTCAAAACAAACCAACACAGCTAAAATCCAAGTTACACACAAACAGTCAATATGCAGCAAAGAAGCCGAACTGATCACAAACAGTCACGATCAATATTTACCTCCAGGGGTGAACACCTGAAGGCTGGTGAGGAGCGCAAAAGGTCATTTTAGTCTCAATACAACAGAACAACGGAGCAAAAGGGGTCGCAACATTTTTTCCTGGGAAATATTACATTTAAAGTTTCCAAGGACAATCCAACATCTCTCTGCGTTTGTGTCAGTGTATCAAATACAAAAGGAATGTGTTCAAGCTAACCAAGCAGCAGAAAAATAAACCTGTGCTCAGAGAAATGTGGCAAGACAAAAACAAAAAAAACTTTACATAAACCTAAAGCAGAAACTAACCTAATTGTTAATCTGCATGAAAAAAAAGAAAAGAAAAAGCAACATCATATTTAACAGTAAAGTCATTTGATATCCATTCTTTCAAAGTTTTAATGAAAAATTTGCAGACTTCAGTTTGAACACACACACACACACGCGCACACACACACACACACACACACACACACACACACACACACACGCGCACACACACACACTAATCAACTCCAACAGCACAACTTGGCCCATCTCTATCCTGACGGGATGTTTCATGGGGAAAAACCTCTTCAAGTGTTCCTGATTCCAAGCGCCTGTTCCAGCTCCTGCCGCCTCTGCTGGACCTGAAAGGGGTCCAGAAAAAAATATTACCAGAAAGAATGCATTAAAGCATTCTGGGGCAGTGTGGAAGGAAATAAAGACTAAAACTAAATAAATCTGTTAAAGCATTACCTTGGAGTAGAAGTAGCGACACACCGCCTCCTGAGCCCACGGCTGATAGTAAAACTCTGCTCTCCGCTCCTCTTCTGGGTTTCCCACAACATCTGTAATGGTCTGGAAATGAAAAAAAATTTAAAATTATATAACTGAATAGGATTCTGTCTCAACAGGAACTGCAGCTGATGAAAAGCTCATGGTCTCCGTCAGAAGGACTGGTTTCATATCATTTTAAATCGGCATCGTCTTCCTGTGCTGCAACCATCCACCTTTTGTTCTCTCCCTTAAGAGTCAAATCAAGATTATTTATGTATCACATTTCAGCAACAAGGCAGTTTAAAATGCTTTACACCATTAAATACATCATACATTCAGCACTAGTGATTGCATGATGTTTACATAATCTAAATATTAGATTATGTAAAATACCATCATCAAAATTATCAAGCAACTAAACATGAAATATACTGATCAATGTTCCAGTTACTAGGAACTGGTCTCAGTTTATTTCTGGAATACTGCATTTAAAGAGATGATAAATGTTCGTGGCGTTTGGCCTCTGAACCCTCCTGAACAGGTTTTATCGTTTTTTTAAGGCTGCACTGATTTCTGAAGACAAATCTCAAATCTGCCTAGAAAAACAACAAAATAAAGATGGAATATTTTCATACAGAAATGCATTTTATTTGAAGACAACTAAATGCAAAAAACGTTCTGTCAAGAAAAAAAAAAGTCAATAATTGGTGAAAAACGATGAGTCACGCCAATTTACTTTTGTGACGCATTCAGATGTTTTAAGAGCATCCTGTGTGCAGAAACAGGCAGTGCTGCGTTTTCATCTTTTTGAGCCCTTAGGGAATTTATTCTGAATAGCACAATCACACAGAAGGGCTTACTCAGCCTGGACTCATCTGAAAAACTGACATTATAACCAATATCTATGCTTCAGAACATCAGGAGAGAGAAATATCTTTCTGAATTCAATCATGCGTCATATCCTCTGTAGAACATAACCAAAGAGAGCCGAGGGAGGATTTCTGTAGCTAAACTTGCGCGGTATTCGCTGTAACATTGGAGCACAGATAAGCGGGTCAGTCTGAGGTCATGACACACAAACTTACCTTGAAGTCCCTGCACTGGGACTGAAGCCAGTCGTTGATAAAGCCCTGAGGATCCCTGGCAAAACTCAACATGAACTCCCTCTGGGTTTTCAGCTGGTTGATGGTCTCAATAGTTTCATGGATCTGAGGAGAATTTGACAGCGGAGGGTTCACTCATCTCTTTAAAGTCATCATAAATGTACATACTTGATCAGCGGTAATCAAACAGAATATCAGAAGCACTGATTATCCGAGAACAAGGGCTGCTTTAATAACTTCCTCATCCAAAAAATGCTGCATCAGGAAAACCCTTGAAGAGGCGTCTCCAAAGTGATCTGGGCTTTTTTAATGAGAGGTAGAGAGGCTGATAAATCTCTCTCAGGGTGGCTGTTGTCACTATTTTAATCTGTAATGCACCTTCAGATACGAGCTTAAGATATAACATAAACAGAGCTTTACATTTCAAGGGACTGCGCAGAAGTTTGTAGGATTGAACATTTCTCAGATTTATTTCCTGTAATGTGCGAAAACGCCTGCTGAAGGTCCTGACCTGTTCCTGTGGCCTGTAGGCGATGGCAACATGCCAACAGATACAGACAAAAGCCTTGGAAAGGTTGTTAAAAGAAATTTTAAAAAATAAAGGCTGAGTCCCACAGGAATGAGCAATCCTCACCAAACTCAAAGTAACTTAACAAAATCAGAGGCGAAGCCTTTAAATAGTAAAAGTCTTTCCTGTATATTTACATCGTTAAGCTGTCTCAGAACAAAGACTGGCCAGGGGGACGTCCTTCAGCAGGACAGCTTTAGGCCTCATCAGTGTGATTACAGGCCTCACTGTCAAGGTAATGACTGCTAGCAGGAAGACAGGCAGGAGGAACAGCAGACAGGCTGAAAATTGCACATGCAAATGTGCAGAGATGGTTCAGATATCTGAAAACGTGTTGGACAACAAGAAAAAATAAATAAACAAAAAAGTTTCATTTACCGGTGCACCGACTGCTGTTTTCTGGGAGATCACAGATTTTTAAAGTGTCTTTGTTTGGTCGATACTGATTTTACCTTTTAAATAACCGACACTGTCAGGTGTCAGAAGGTCAATGTTTTGGTCTTATTTTACTACAATGCAAACCTGTCTTACTTGCACGTGAGGTAGTGTTCTCAAATATAAAAGAAAAGTTTAGAGCATTGATGTTCAAATTACTAAAGTAACTAAAAACATATTCAGTTCCTCCAATTTTTCTCATCTTAAAAGCAAAGCCTCTTACCAAAAATTAAATGCACATCAGCATTTTGCTTCTCAGAGTTTAAGGTCAGGAGAGGACAATCTTAAAAAACACCAATAAAGTGTCCTGACTTTTAGGTTTTCTTGTAGTGCAATAAGAAAATAGCTGCTAAAATGTAAATTAGTTTAATGGATAACATCAGTTTCACATTAAAATATTTGCAAATCGCCCAAAATTAAGGAAATTGGGGCTGATCAATTGGTGTAACTGTAGTTTCACTTTGAATCAAACGAACCTAAATCTGCCTTAGGAGTAAAAAACGAAACAGAGAGAGAACTCTGAATCTTTAAAAATAGATGCTCAACAGAGTTTGAGCTCAAAACAGACTAAAACCCTAAATACTATTTGATATCATCGGTAAAAAAATGAAAATACTTCAGCATAATTCCTTCAGAAAACACCCAGACGGAGTAAAAACTAGGAATTGCCTCAGAAAGCTGCTAGACTCTCGGGTCGAGGTTCTCACCTTGTTATCCAATCCTGCTATTTCCTGCTGACTGGCTGTGGAGAGCAGGAATGAGTTCATCTGGGTCTTCAGCGTGTCATCCACCTCCACATCAATGTCATAGCAAGCAGTCTTCTTTTGATCATTGGGATCCACACTGATGAGAAATATTACCCATCAACTCTGGATTTCACCCTTTCCAACCAGTACTTACAATAAAAATGGATTTTCTTCCAATCCTTCTACTTTGATTTGCCATTTTGTTTAGAAAATTTTTTAAAAGGTGTTTAACAAGACAAATTCAAATCATCTCAGTAAACATCTGACGTTACTTCTGCACAATAAACTCAAACATGGTTGTCAGCGCAGCGCCAATATTTACACTATAACAGTTCCAAATGACTGTTTGGATGTAATTTTGGTCAGCGATTTTACTTCAAGGCCCATGATTTCATGCTCTGCATGCCTGTGATATATTTGTCCGACGGTTGAACTCAAACTGCCCTTCACAGACAAAACTTACACAGAAATGCTGCAAGTCATGCAGAAATCAAGTGATATAAAAAAAAGACAGGAAATAAATACATGGCACTAAAATATTGACCTAAGACATAAGTACAGTAAATAGTGTCAGGCTTTTTAAATTAAGTCTGTACAAACTTAACAGGCATCGTTTGAATCCATTAACACGTTAAATTCACATAGAACTTCTGCCTCTTTTACTCAGAGCCTTACCTGATCACATGGTTGATGATGATTGGTTCTGGAGGCATCAGCAGAGCATGCAGGCGCTGTGGGATTTCGGAAAACTTCATTCGCTGAGTTTCAAAAATCTAAAGAGGAAAAAAAATAAACCCCAGTTATTTCCAAGTATTCACAAGTTTCAGATTCCAACAGCTGTTTGGCTGAATCAAGCACTGACTAACCAACAGACACGAAGCAAAATATGTGTTTACATCAAGAATATTCTGTATGTTTTATCTATAACTGCAAACTTGTAATCCATGCTGCTGTTTCTTAAAAAGGAATGAGAGTTTTAAATATTTCTGTGCTGTTTTCAACACCGCTAAGCTCCATTGTTGTAGATGAAACAAATGAAAGCATATTCTATATAAACATCATACATTTCACACATGGAAAGTAAAATAAATCCTTTTTAGGTTGTTTATCTTGGCAAATAATTTGTGCCGAAATTCCTGGGAAACCAGAAGGACACCAGCAGAACTACAGCCGTACAAGGACATAGGGAGGGAGAGTCAGACTGTAAACAACGAGAAGACAAGAACCAGATCCACTCCGGCACAGCATGGACCCATCATGATCACACAGGTTTTATTAGACATATTAAAATCGACATTATGTGGAGAAGTTGTCTACTCACTTGCTGGAGGTATTTGTCACAGTTGATGAACTCGCGCTCATGAGGATCTTGGAGTTTGTGTGTTTTGACGTACTGCCACAAAGCCTGGATGATGACAGGCCTGGTCTGAGTGTGGATACCCAACATGCGGGCCAGTCGGGGGTCCAGCTTGAACTGGGGGGGCTGAAACATTGACCAAACACAAGGTCATTTAAAGCAAAATGGACCGGGCTTTAAATAACTCCAGCAAAACAAAAACACACCTGGTAATCCAGCATGAGCAGGACGGTGCAGCGAACTCCCACATCACCAGGCCTCTTCACCTGGAAACCATCCGTCTCCTGGGTAGTGGCCGTCCTGTGCCACTAAGATAATGCACACAACATTTCAGGATATCTTATATTTAACAATATTCAATTCCTACTGCAGCAAGACCAGGATTTCTGCATGTTTCACAAACTTTTTAAGTCCATTATGGATGAAATTTAGACCTACATTTCCACAGAAACGTACAAACTTTGTCCAGGCGAATGGCGATAAATTAGCATTCATGCAAAAATACTTCCTACTTTGCTAGCAAGGCTATATTAGCAATTAGTTAGCAGAGACTTCAATCGTCTCGAGTCATGAATGCAATGAAGATGTCTGAGTGCGACTAATTTTTGCCTGACAAAAAAATCCCACGAGAAAAAAAACAACAACATAGAATGTACAAGATTAAATAGTTGAGATCTGGAAATTTAATTTAAGACATTTTAAATTAAATCATTTATCTAAAGTTCACTTTAAACGAATTTAAGACTTTTTAAGGATGTGTGAATACCCTGAAAACACTTGATTTCACAATCATATAATCCACTTTTCTAAAAATAATCATAAGGAAGAATAAAACAAAATGACAAAGACACAAGCAGGTCAGTAAATGAAGGAATCCGTCGTACTTCCACAAGGTGATTATCTGGTCCATACAGGTCTTTATCCAATTCGATCACAAGTGACTTAAAGAAGGAGGAGAACTTTCTTTTTTGTTTGGTAGCTTCATACTTGGACACAGCAGTCTGCAAACAGGATGAAACAGAAATGCATACATTTGTTTAAAACAGAACTGTACACAACCAAAATTCAAGTGTATATCAGTGCAACAGCTTACATCTTCTAATAGTCGCCCTTCAACACGCAGCTCCCATGATGCAACTGTGCCTTCTCCATCCTCAGCATCAGGCTTCGCAGGATTGAAGGTGTTTGATATAAAAATCCGAAGCTTTCTCTTTTGCTGTAGAACCATGCAAGAAAATATAAACTTTATATTTTATAATTACATAATCAATAATCAGCTTGATTAAAAACAAAATGTGTAATGCTCTGCAGAAAGCAAACACAGGAAGGACAGTCAGTGTAAGAGCTACATTTGTAAGACGGGTTTGACAGCTTTACAATGGCACCAACACTTTCTATATATAAACATGACATCCAAAGAGCTTCCACAAGGAGATCATCATAACATAAACCCACATGAGCAGAAACAGTATTGTGAAAACAACTTGAAAGCCGAAGAATTTACTGAATAATAACTGATTAGTTAGAAGGCTAAAGAGAAAATACCTTTATAGGCCTTTTTAGGGCCTCCTGAATGTCGAGCCGTTTGCGCATGATGGTCTGATCCAGCTTCCTCTCAAAAGCCAGAAGATCCATGTAAGCCTGAGACTCTGGGACCAGCTCTCTGATCTAGGACCAAACAAACAGGGACGACACTTCAAGCTTAAAGGGAGCACATCATGCAAAATCCACTTTTTTAAAAATTGCTTAAATACATTTTGTTGTGTACTTGGACTCTCTAGAAAGGTTTAACAGAGTCTCTCCCATTATTGTGTAGATATTTATATTCTACTGGGGCCATATTGTTCCATCTGTTCAATTTTCTTTATTCCTAATTGTATTTTCTGAAGTTCTCTGTCTGCATGAAGCACTTCAAGGAAGATTGTTTCAGCCTCCATTGATATTAAGAAGGATTTGCTGAAAGACTTCATCCGTTTAAGGGGTCAGTTACTTCCGTCCATGGAAACGACGGAAATAAAGATAAAATGACAATATGCTTTATTTTAGACATGAATCAAACTACAAAAATGGTAGAATGGGGTGCATTTAAAGAGACAGCACCAACAGGAGTTGCTCTTAGATGGGCTTCAAAACAGCCTGTGCAGCTTCAATAATGATTGATGCCAAAGCTTTGCAGTCCCACTTTATGTTGGCAATAACTTTATGAATTAAATGGAAAAATGAAGAATATAAAAGTATGATATATCCATTTTAAGAAGCCAAGAAAAAGACAGATAATTTTCTGTTCAGGAGAACCAAAACAGCATTACAGACAAACCATGTCACAACAAGTACAATTTTCAAAGTGAATAGAAGAACAGAACAATGGATAACAAACCAGGCTATTGAAGCATCAAGTCGAAAGCTTTAAATAAAATTTGAAGCATTTTTTTGTTGTTTTATTAAGATGTAACATTTTCAACTGAGCAAATATTGCAAAAACTGATTTACAAAAAATAAATAAACTAGCATTTTTTGTGGTACACCATCATGTTTAAATGGTACTGTCAAAAATCTTAACCAAGTTATACCAACTGTACTGACCTACTTTTTCAGTCCAAGAACATTATAACTAAACATTTTCTAAACAGCGTAACAGGGCAAGTAAGAGTTTAGTTGAAAAACTTCATAATTCATCCAATTTCCACAAAGTAAATACTCACCCTCTGAGGTAGAATTTTATCAGCCATCTTCTTCTTCTTTGTGCTGTAAAAAGCAAATAAAAAATGGGTGTAAGCTCGCTTTAATCCGAGATCTCTCATCATAAAGAACCACCCCCCCCCCCCCCACACCCCAAACATAACCAATACCAACAAAAAAACAACACCAACAATTACCACCATAATTAAATTCCTCATTTAGACTGGAATTGAATCAAAACTGTCCTGCGGCCATTTAAATCCTGCAGCTGCAAACGTACAAAATTAATCATGTAAATGAAAGAAACATTTTCCATCTGCCTTCCAATTTAAACAAAGCCACTTCATCTAGGCTTAGTGACTAAAAATAAACTTCGAGGTGTGGTATATAAAATCTTGATGGTTGGACCAATGTGCAATTTGATCATTAACTTTGCAAATTGATCACCGGTTATCTGGTGTGGTCTAAACAAGTCAACAAACAAAAACTGCTTAGCATATCTGATGAACAGTTCAACACAGAGTTTCATCAGAGGAAGATTTGCTGTTTACCCATCAAACAACATCTTAAAAGTTTGATTTATTCTTCATTTTATAACAGTTTTTCATTCTTGTTGAATAAGTCACTGTGAGAAACAGTGACTGTTTGCATAAACAGATATCTGCTCTGCTGGTAAAATTTTAAGATTTTTTTTTTAAGTATTAATCCTCCAATGGAGATGATGAAACTCCAGCTCTCAGCATCGATCTTTCTGCTTCCTGCACGGCTGATTTGGGACAATCTGAGGAACTCACTGCTGGTTGCGGTTCTGCTGTTGCTGAACCTGCTGAATCTGCTGAGGAGCGGGTCTTTTCCGGGACGGGTCCATCACGCCGGGCATCCCGGGGCGAGACACGGGGCTGCTGCCGTAACCCGGTGGGCCCATGGCGGGGCCCTGCGGGGTCATACGGCTGGATGGGGGCATGCCCGGCCTCTGCAGACAAAACACAAAACAGACTGTTAAAAAATCCTGCTGAATTTCGCCAGAAATAATTAATGAAAAGAAGGTTTTCAGGTGTTAAACATTAACTCCTGTTGTACTTCTTAGGTTTATTTTCATGTCTCGGCTGGTACAAAAACAGTCTCCAGTTTTGCAAAGTGTTGTAGATGTGAGGCGCTCATTTATTCTCACTCACCAAATGTGACTAAACAATTATTTATTTAATGGAGTGATTTAGTTGGGGATACAGGATTTATACAACCTTTAATATATTCTCTTGAGATGTAAAGTCTCTTGGCAGTAAAGGAAACATCCAGTTAAGCTGAGGACACATTTTTCTTCCCTTAGATTTTATCCACAATTTCCAGTTGGGTACAGAAAGTGCCAGTCTGCCATGGCTAGTTGGGATAAAAATCTGACACTGTGACAAAAGGAAAGATTTAAATCTTTAAGTGGTGTGAGGGGAAGTGACTCGACTTCATCTCAGCCAGTCAATCAAGCATGTAAATATGAACTAATCATTGACCCAACGAACACATGCTGTCAACAGAGAAACGGAGAGAGTGTAAACCCTGTGGACAGCATCAACACAGGAGCTTCTTATAAGAAGGAAAATTAATGGTTTCAAGATTAATGTTTGAAATTTGGATGCAAATCAACCCAATACTTGGAGTTTACAGGAAGGAAGCAAGTCAGTTATATTGGATAGTTTAAAAAGTCTGGATAGTGTTGAGGTTGTCGTAACGTTTTGGACATAAACACTAAACTGAAAGATCATTTAAAATGCACAATAGTCATTTTTGTTTTTAAATGTAATTTTCTGAATGCGGGATTTGTAAAAAAAAAAAAAAATTGAATAAACTACTAAAAGGCAAAATTGTCATTCATGTTTGTCTACTTCTCCATCGTCTTAGTTTTAATAGCAGTTGGCAAAATGTTTGCTAAGCAATTAAATTCTCGCATTTGCGATAGTTTTGTGTTCTGTTGGTTTCAGTTCATTTGACAAATCGTGCAGTCTGTTATCTCTCATCAGACACAGACGTTAAGTGTGTGATAAAGTCTTTTAGTCATCATAAAACATCTGCTTAAACCAGCCTGACATTGTTTACTCAAATTCTTTTAAAATCTTTAAAACACTGCAACAGATGTTTCATGTTTGCTCATTTACTTAACTACCGGCAGCCGGTCAAACATTAGGAGCAAATAATTGTTGGAGGCACATTGAATCACTGCAGCATTAGTTTGCTTGAACAAAGTGATAACTAAAGCAAATGTGCTGATTTTAATGAGACTACTTATAGAAGTACCAACAGCAATCAGTAAATAATAAAAGCTCTGCAAATGCAGCTATAAAAAAGACAAAAACACCAAAATATAATAATAAGCTCTTTTATTAAGTTTCTTTCCTGAAAATAAGTTCATGTGGACTCCCAATGTAAAAAAAAAAAAAAAAAACTCCATTAGAGGTGCTCCGATTCCAGTTGTCTGGTTGATCACCGATTCAGATTTAGGCTGAAACCAAAATTTTGCCTGGAAAATATCTACAAATCAACTAAAATCAAGGAAATGGGAGTCAATTTATTGATGCACAATTTTAAAAATATATTTCCAGGGCTTAAAATTGGTTACGACAGTCCAAATTAGTGATATGTAGATATAAAAATTTTATTCAATATTGATATTATGTGCCACTATGCACAACATTTCAAAGCTGTTATGGCTGATAACCGATATTTACCAATATTATATACATTTCTTTATCCTTTTGACACCATAAAAAAAGACAACTCCACTGACATTCTTGGCTTCAGATAAAATCCCAACAATCCTCTAATGAAACACCATCACATGACCACACAATACCACAAGGCCTCCATAAACATACAAAAAACAATGAGATTGAAAACATTAGTTATCAATATCAGCCCATTTTACTGATGGTAAACATTAGAGCATTAGCAACATCAATAGTAACCAATATTAAAGCCCATATATTGTGTATTCCCAGTACGAATAATAATAAACAGTTTTCTCCAATTTAATCCCCAATATCTGATTATATAAATTTATCACCTAACAAAATCATAACATTTTATCTTGGACTGCAGATTTAGCACAATCAGCAGCCATATTTTCAAAATGTTAAACCAAAATATGACATTTTCAATCAAAAAGGATACATTTGTATTTAGGGAAATATTGGTATATCAGCATAACTCTCACATTAAAAAACAATTATGCCTGCAAATAACAACCAATATAATTCCCATACAAAAGTTCCTGCTACGACTGCAAAGAACACAAAGCATATTTCCAGTGTCAAACTGACCATTTTGCTTCACTTTTACTTCCTTTTAATAAATAATATTGTTATTAAGTACATTGTTATTCACGTAGCAACAACACAAATGCATGCACAATAAACTTTAAAAATACCTACAAGGTTCATACATTAGTGCAAATATTAAAGAATTGGTAAAACCTAAAAGTAGTAGTGAACATTAAGGAAACATACTGGGTGTGTGTAGGTTTCACCAGACAAGCAAATTCTTCCCATGCCTCCCTGACAGGCAAATACAGAGCAACAACCTCAGTCAACTCACCAAGCCATGTGCTAGAAACTCAAACAGACGACTTCTTGTGTTTGACTGCATGAATGCAGGAGAGAGGAGAAGATAAACCACGAGCCGCTGACTGCAGCGTTTCCTCCAGCAGTAAGTCCAGCAAATGGGGCAGATGAGAGCAAAACACACCTTCGTCAAGCGGTGCTGGAAGGGAGGAAAAGTGGCCGACTTCAACAATATAGGCTCTGCCTTTTCCACACAATGCGTATGAGTAGGCAGAGGGAGACTGCATGGCTTTCATTTAGTGCTTTTTACACTGAGCATCAGTACGACCTTGCATTGCCTGAGAACAACTAGTGATGTGCAGCATTCAGAACAAGAATCCTCTCTTTTTTCCCTCGCTGTGTTGTGAAAGGCTGCCTGTGTGAGTGAAAGCAGCCAAGGACACTGGAGGAAAAAAAAAAGAGAGATGCAGCAACTTTTCTCTGAATTGTGCTCCACACTGACTGCATTCTGCAAACCGCCAATAAAGGATTTATCCTTTTAATCATCACTATTTGCACCGTATCAAGCAGCATAATGGCTTTGAATTAAGACAATACCACAAGCAAAAGGAAAATCTATAAGCTAGAAGATATAAAAGAAGTTATCCAACGTGACCATGAGGGATGATTTAAAACTGTGTGTAGTGACAAGATGAACGGCACATATTAAGAAATACAAACACTAACCTCTCATTTACAGCCGATCGCTAAGCAACACGTGTTATCAGCTTACAGAAAACATGTTTGCATTACTCAGTTTCAGGCTGACTCTGATAATGTAATATGACAAAAGAAAACCAGCCAATTCTTCTGTTCTACAACTGAGCTTTTAAAATGGCAATTTCTACGTTTTGTATGTCTGTCATATTCATATGGAGATCATTTTTATTAAGTTCTAATACAATATATTTTACTGGACAATGACTGGAATGACAATCATTCCAGAAGTTATTGCAATAAACAATAATGTTGCTTTGTGCAGATTTTCAAGGAATATAACGCTGATAATAATGAAAGAAAATATTCTCAGAGCTCAATAAGCTTTAAGTGTTATGATTTAACACCCAGTAAATACATTTTTACCCAACCGCATATTATAATTGTAAAGTTTAACAATTGTAATAAATATATATATATATATATATATATATATATATATATATATATATACAGTGTGATTAATGCATTAATGCATCAGTGTATGCAAATTTATATTTCAAGCTATGAAGAGCTGAAATGCCATCTATGCTAAATTGCAGGTGTGGTTGACCCACCTTGCTGATGTTCTAACTGCAGGAAAATGCAGTAAAATTTGCCCCAAGCATAATTTATTTTGTCAATATGCAACTCTGATTTCATTTCAACCAAAAAAAAATAACCTGATTTGTGTCACTTATCCAATAGTTTTCAAAGTATTCAAAGTCAAAACGGTCGTGTCGTATTTTATTCGATTTTAACGTCATTGAAGCGAGACGCTTCATAATTCTGCACCAGAGGAACGCTGTAAATCTCGACGTGAAAAATGGCTGAAAATTATAATTATAAACTCATGAAAGAAGTCTTTGTCAGTGAAGGCATCACATCACAATCACACCACCCATGGTCCAACTCCACATCGATCTCGTGAGAATCCTGTTGGCTCCTATTGCTGAATAACTTTAACATTAATCGACAGATGGAAGCATCTGCATATGTAGATCGCCATAGGTTATGAACTGTTCAAACAGAAGTCTGATTACAACTGCATTTTATTAGTAGCATGTGCAAAAAAATAAATAAAAATATTGGAGTAGAGGATCACGACCTTCTGTGAGAAAGTAGCCTAAGTATCAATTCACATAAGCCTTAAGGACATCTGGTTTCTGATTTAAAAACAGCAGATTTTAAAGTAACATTCCATCTTCTACTTGTGATCTGCCCTTATGATACTAAAAATAAAATCATATCCCTTGGAGAGCTGGAATCAGAACTTTAATCAATAGAAAATGGCTGTAAAACAACATTTTCTCAACACAATATTAAATAAAATTCTGCTTGAGATTTGATTTTAATTATCATCACCATAACTTTTATAAATACTCAACTACAAAGAGAAATAAATTAACATACAATGGTTCATACTGCAGTTGCAGTTGTTAACTTTTATAAAAATGTGTTTTGGGCACATAATGGCTAGAATACACATATGAAATAGCAATGCATCTACCAATGTCGCATAATGCATTGATTATATTATAATAGGCTGGCAGAACATGCAATATTCCTTTGACACAATATGTGCATTGCTAAATGTCCAAAATAAACAAATGTTTGTTTTTTCCCCAAATATGTCCGGTGAATTAATGATAATGAAGAAAAGCCACATGGTTGTAGATTGTGGCAACACATTTAATTTAAAAAGTGTTCTTAATCAACCATTAAATGTTCTTTTAAAGGTCCAGACTGACCGCAGATTTATGATTATATGCAGAAGTTAAAAAGTTTAAAGTGATGCAGATGTTTAGGGGAGATGATGATATATAATTATATAAAAAAATTCTAATAAGATAAACAGACATTTTACAGCTCACTAAAACTAAAACCCATCCACGTATACAAAATTTTCCCCAGGGAGGATCGTCAATTTCTCGCATATCAACCAAAAACAGAAAATACTCAACTAGTTTGACCCTCTTCTGAACTTTTCTTATCGGAAATCTGGCTTGTAAAAGTCCTGATTTCAGTGGAAGCTTTTAACTCAAAAATAGTTTTGAGTTTAAAACTTCTGCGCATCACACAGCCACGCCTCATCAAAACAAGATGTTAAAATGCTAAACTTACCATCTGTGCAAATTTTATATTGCTTGAGTCCGTTCTTTGTGAAAAATACTGAGCGAGAATGGGGGAGAAAATGACCAAAGCGCAGTTAGCAACGTTAGCAAGCTAAGCTAAGGGCCAGTTGGGACTAAGCTAACTTTAATGTTAGCAAACTGCAGGGAAACAAATTCAAACTGGAAACTCCGACCATAACTCAAAGTGAGTGATTAAAATAAGTCATTGGCTGACTCCATCTGTTAGGCAGTGATAACTTCGCTTTAAACTGTGGCGGTGGATAGTGTTAGCCACTTGTGACAAAGCAGCGGTGAGCGGCTTTGTTCTAGCGGACTGATGGAGCGATAACTCACCGGGTACCCAGGCCCGGGCATCGGAGAGCGGTACATGTGGTTCTGTGCGCCTGAAGTCGGTCCCATTCTTCCAGAGGGAGTCCCAGGTCCCATACCTGGCGCTGCGCCTGGTACAGGTGGCCCAGGTCCCATTGCTCCACCGCCACCAGCAGTCGGTGTTGACTGAAACCCCCCTCTGGCCGCCATCTCCTCCCTGAATATCGCCGCCGGTGCTGGAGCGCAGCTACCGCGAGAGCGAGACCTCCGTGAAGCGTGACGTGTTTATCAAAACACAGCGCCCTCTGCTGTTCATTTTCAGTACAAATGCAAACTGACGGTGTGAGAAACTGCCTTTCAAAAGTATCAATATCCCTTTAACTTTTTCACTTTTTCTCACGTTACATCCACAAACTTCTGTGTATCGGTAATTTTATTGTGATAAACAAAAAAGTAGTGCATAAATGTCAAGCGGAAGTAAAAATGACACATGACTTTTTATACTGAAACGTAAAGCGGTGTGCCCCAGCGTCCCTTCCTCAATAAAACAATTTGCAAACAATTGCCTTTGAGCTTCGTCTAATTAAAAAACAGTCTATAGTGAGGTTTGTGCAGCTAAGCTGACTGACCTGCCAAGAAGAGCAACAGTGAAAAGGCCAAAATGCTCATGGTATCTCTGGAGGACATGCAGAGATCCAAAGGTCAGGTGTCAACAGACCATTTAATATGTGTTATATAGAGAAGATAGCAATCAGAAAGAGAGTACTCTATTCAGATGAGACCAAAGCAAACAACTTTAGCCTATATGTATAATGCTGCATTATCCTGAACACACCCAGGCAGCATCATGTTGTTTTTATTAGAAACAGTGAAGCTGGTCAGAACTGATGGAAGAATAGACAGAGCTTAATGGAGTGGTTTAGATTATAGCATATTCATATATTGGAAAGTTCCAGTCAAAATCTAAATCTAAAGCAGAAACTTTAAAATAAATCTTCTCAGATGCCCTCCATTGTGTTTGACTACAGTTTTATGTGTAAAATTTTCAATCTCTGAATGTTTGAGGTTGGTAGAGCAATATTTAATCTGAAATTACACAGCACACATCACACTGTTCAAATTTTAATTAGCATCTTTCTCCTACTTCATAGAGGAGCCACACTTCCTTCATTTTTTAGTAAAATAAAATAACATTGAACTTTGTTTTTATAAACTATTTAAATATCTTTTCAATCATTTATTTAATTGCAGGTTTCATTTTTCTTTTGTATACTTTTCAATCCATGTGAAACTCATAATGAGTCCTTTCAGATTTAACTGTGAACCACAATGTAGTAGTATATATAACCACTTGAAATGTCTTTTTTGATCCTTTTCAATTAAAAAGATGCTACAGCATAGTCAAGAAAATATAGCAGTTAATTGGGAAACAAGGAGCTGTGTTCAGCATTTATTTATGTATTTGTCCATTCATCCATACATCCTTTGTCTTTGACAACATCAATTTGTTTCAGACAAAGTCCTCCTCTTTGGTGTAACCGAGCTTTAGAGCAAACAATAAGTTTAATTTTCATCTCTCTTTTTTTTTTGCAATACTTGCATTTGGTTCATCTTAAGAATGTGTCAAAAAACATCTAAATTACATGTTTAATTAGGAAAATATGATCTTAAGCAGATAGAATTTAATTTTAATGAAGAGAAGAAATGATGATCATTTTTGTATGTTGGACTTAAGAACAATATTTTTAATATTTTAATAAATTCATTATATAAATAAATAGTCTTGCTGTAGTTATTTTCTGCTTGCAAGAAGTGAGAAGCACAGCTAATCCTCCCATTTTCACTGTTCCAGGTTTTCTCTGATGAGCCTTTTCACCAATTTGATGCAGGTTTTTAAGGTCAAGCCATTTTCACATCAACTGAGAAACTGGTAGAAAACAGAATAAAATTTCTATCATTATGACATCACCTCTTTTTTTTTTTTTTACAAACATTTGAAAAAGCATATTAAGACAAAACAAAAAATACACAAATAAACGAAAAGTACACATGTTGTGTAAATCATAATCTTGTATGTGTAATATATGTTTATTGGATGTTTTGTAAACTAAAAGTGCTGCTAAACAGGAATGTATCATTTTGCACTATCTTACTGTATGAAAACCAAATGGAAATTGTATCTTGCATACTTTTACAAGATATATTGGGTTTATTGAAGCAAAACTGAATTTATTGGTTGTATATAAGACTATCCTGTCAAGGTTTCCTTGGAGCAAATAGCAGATTAAATGCGACGCCAACTGTCTGCCAAGGACATCAAATGACTTTAAAACAAAAGCAGCATCTAAAACTCTCAGTCACAATTTAAAAGCTTCAAAGTTGAAGCAACTTTTAAGCATAAAAAAAGTACTGAAGCTGTCACAATAATGCCCCAAAAAAGATTTATTTGTCACTTTATTTAATTTAAAGTCCAGTAATAAGATTTAAACCAAAACTTGCCCAGAATCTCTGCATCTAATTCCTGTTCATGTAATTCAAAACATCAGAGTCCTACAGAGGACTAACCGTCTGCTGCAGATCATCTTTCTTGTTTCTGTCCTTCGTTCTATGTTGGACTTTGTTAGCAGTCTTCTTCTCTTGACTCTTTGATGTGCTGAGAGGATTCAAAGAGTTTGAATCTTACAGCTTAGACAAAGAGCCAGGCAGCTTTTCACCATGGAGTCTTATGATCGGAACAACGCTGAAGATCTCTCGGGTTGAGCACCTAAAAGTTCAATTGCAATATTTTTGCTTTTTTTCTGAGCTTTTTATGATATAATAAGAACTATTTTGTCTTTTTATTCCAAATAAATTACACCAGCAAGCAGCACCATTTTGACTGTAGACAGGAAAAGCAACACTGCGTTTCCTCAGCTTGGTGAACCCATATTTTAGCTTTAATGGAGTCTCTGGTTTGACATATTTGCTATCACAGTTAAAGCAATTGGTCGACCGGGTTTGGAAGCAATCCTCAGAGACTCTCCTCACAATCCACCGGATCTGAGAATCCACTGAGATGCTCTAACAAGGCAGAGTGGCTTGGCTGGTAATATCTTAAACTGCTGCTTCTACAATTGACAGAATGTGAAACATCTTCTAAGGAAGAAAAAGATGAAAACATAATAATATGGTAACACAGTGAGTGTGGTGGAGGGTTCTGCAGACTTGCACTAATTAATTTTTTTTTACAATCGCCTACATGAACTTAAAGTCACATAATTTTCCCTCTGCATATTTCCTAATGAGTTCTTCCACAAGTCAGACATTACATTCCCTTTAATCACAGCAGGGGCTTATAAATGAGTAAATCTTCCATGTTTATTTTGCATCTGAGGGACCTCCACACGGCACCACATGACCTTCTTTGAATGTGTTTCTTCATCTACATGTTTCTAATTGTTTTATCAGACAGCAGAGGCAGAGAGAGCATTTAAAGTTGCTTCTGTATTTAGTTAGCACCAAGCCTGAGCGGATCAGAAGGAGTCCTGAAACAGAATTACAACAGTTTGCAAGCTTTGATCTGATTGATGTCAAACATGAAGCAAAAACTGAACAAAACATGTCAGAAAATGAGGTTATGCGTCTTTTTGAACAGGTTGCAACTGAATCCTCATTCTCAGCACTTACCAGTATCTGATGACATTTAATGGGCTTCCAGTTTTTACATGAGCTTTTTCATTCCATGTGAGTGATAGAGCTTATCTTTAATAGGCCTCCTGACAGGTTTAATATCAAACAGCTGAATGCAGGGTTCGTACTTTAAACAAATGGAAGGCCAAATCTGTCAGGCCCAAATCCGAAGGCTAATACAACATCTTCTAGGGGTATCAAACTTGACTGCATGACAATAATTAATCTTCTTAATGAGCTGAAAGTAAAGTGGAGCCCAGAGGAGCTGCCTCAGCCTTATCAATGACAAACGGCTGGGCTTTCTAATTGCACCGCAAGATCTGACAGGATAAATTTGCACCAGAAACGTGACTGATATGACACGCGGACGGGAACGGCTGCAAAGACGGAAACAAGCTGTAGAGAAAGATCAAAAATTCATTTCAGCACCGTATAGATCCAGAAATATAAAACACATGAAGAATTACAAGGTCAGAAGCGACTATTTTTGGGTGAGAATAATTTGAATTTGACCAGAGGATCTGAAAATAACATGACTATGATGTGCTACTTTTTTTTTAATCTGTAAAAAATAAATCTTGAAATGATGTGGAAAAGTATTTGCTCCCTCATAGATTTAATTAGTTTATTTTTTCTTTTCTGTCAAACACAAATGTTTCATCAGATAAACAAAATACGTTTTTCAAACGGTAATATCATATATTAAGAGGTAAAAACTACCCAAACCATCCTAACTTTATGAAAATTAATCAAATACCACTCCAAAAAAATCCTCCATAAGGTGTAGTCTGCATTTTTAAACTTAATTCAATTCCATTTGAGTCTTGCTGACAACAGGAATTAGGCAAGGATCGTACAAAGAGACATAACTTAAAGACTTTCAGGAACACATGAAACACATATTTGTCTGGAAAGGGTTCCATCCATCCATTTTCTGAACACCCTTGTCCCTCAGTGGGGTCGGGAGGTGCTGGTGCCTATCTCCAGCTAACGTTCCGGGCGAGAGGCGGGGTACACCCTGGACAGGTCGCCAGTCTGTCGCAGGGCAACACAGAGACACAACCATGCGCACACACACACACACACCTAGGGGCAATTTAGACAGACCAATTAACCTAACAGTCATGTTTTTTGGACTGTGGGAGGAAACCGGAGTACCCGGAGAAAACCCACGCATGCACAGGGAGAACATGCAAACTCCATGCAGAAAGACCGGGGCTGGGAAAAAAACTATTTTTATAAGGGTAGTATTATGTATTTTTCAGGCAAATTATGCCATTTTACAACACAATCAAGTAAATTAGCTTCTTTCAGTTGCTATAAAAATGCTGTCTATATCAAATATAACCTAAAAGAAATTTGACTTCAAATTTTCACACCTTGAAATTGGTTCTCTGTCTCTTTAAGAAGCTCCTGCTCTTTCAGCACATCATCACAACATTTCTCCATTAATCCTTTAATAATGTTCTTAGGAGTGTTGCACTATGAGGTTTTGGTGATTTTCAGGTGTTTTTATTACCTCACAACTTGGCACAATGCAATTTCCCTTTGGGATTAACATGACTGAATTGAATGAATTTCACAACAGCTTTTCTTTTGGTTTGTTTTACTTCGTCTCACTGTGTGCACTCAGAAACATTTAACTCACAACAAGTAAATGCCCTCTGGTGGCCCAAAAAGTGCCACTACATGCAGAACATAATCTTGAAGTTTTGGATATCTCCATGTTAAAGTATATGGTAAATAATTTGCAAGTCAATTGTCAAGTTCTCCAGAGTCCTGCTAATGACTGAGAGGAGTCAGACAATCAGTTCATGAGCTAAAGCTCAAGGGCACTTGGGTTATGCAGCACGGCAATGATCTAAATCCAGCAAGTCTGCTCTTGAAATGGGTTAACATCTTATAAAAGCATAGTTAAGATTTTGGAGTGGTCTAGTTAAAGTTCAGGTTGAATCCGATTCTGTGGAATAAGCTTAAAGAGGGTCTGAAAACCTGAAAATGAGGCTTAATTAAAACAATTTTGAATGAGCCAAGAATTCCTGCACAGCGACGTTAAACTCTCTTTGGCAGTTACTGCAAACTCCTCATGGTAGTTGTTGCTGCCAAGGGTGGCTGCAAGAGTTTAGGCTTGTGGGCGATTGCTTTTTCATATTGTGCCAGGTGGGTTTGGATACATTTGATCCCCTAATGAATTCAATCATAACTTAAAAACAAACATTTTGTATTTACTGCAAAAATTGGATTCACGGTTTTGCTGCCAACTATATTGAGTTGCAGGTTTCACAGAGAGTGAAGACAAAAAGAAAAGATGCACTAAAACCTGCAGATTCAGTCCGACCTGCTGACTTTTGGAGTATGTTCATAATGAAATGAATAAACGCGGCTCGCCACACAGAGGGATGGCGAATGAGGAGTGTAATATCTGTGGAGAAGTTGATAATACGATAACAGGATTAAGAGGGAATTACCTCTTCTTTGTGTAACAGTGCATGTTCGGTGGCAGCAGACAGCAAGATTAAACCAACTGATATGGGAGAAACAAATTTCATAAAAATCACAAACATCAGAGATTCCCAGCACAAGAAGAGCCCCCTCTGTGCAGCACGCATGCAGCCGCTTGCAGGGATTATCCGAAGGCGTCCTGGCATTTTAAAAAAGGCCAGACAGTTTGGGACAGATCCCATTATAGGAGCATCTGCTTGTTATACCATCCTGAGATTGGCTGCGTGTCAGCCACCAAGGTGAGAGCTAAAAGAGGAGGATCAGTCATCTTTGATTGTGATGTCGGGGAGGGAAAGAGGGCACCTAATGATTTAACCTCATTCAGAGAAGAGTGATGCCGTTGCCAGGATTTCTGAATCTGCCAACATGAGAAACTGAGCAATTAAGACCCTCGAGACAGCAGGAAAAGTCATGTTAATCCCTCATTTTTTGTGAGGATTTTCAGTTTGTGTGAACTCCTGCTAGTGTTACCACCTCCCCCCCCGCCCCCCCCCCCCCCCCACTGCTTTGCCTGTGGAGACTTATCAGGATGCAGCAAGCATCTCCTGCAGGATTTCTGTCACTGGCAGGCAGCTCTCCTGTATCCTGACCCTCCTCACAATTTTCCGAGCTGCAGGCTGTCGCGGGGACAAAGACACAAATGCCAGCAGGAAATGAACACCTTCACTCTTTATTTCTTAATTAATTTGTCTTCTCGGCAGGTACAGCACAAAATCATGAAACCATTAGTGGGGAAAAGTCACGTTTCGCACATTAAACACAGTCAAGTCTTCAGCAGACAAAAGAGATTCTTTATGTGAAGTTTTACGCGTGTGTGGCTACCAGCAGAGGCTTCTCGTGTGAACTAATAAAAAATGAATGTTCTCTCACTTCTGATGAGCAACACCGAATGTGTGCCTCCTCCGCTAAAAGAAATCATGAAAGAATTATAAGGCATAACGACCACTCTCCTCCTCGGATGACCCACGGCGTGGACAGATGCGCCTCAGACTCAGCAGCAAACACCATTTTTGTTTCCAATATTCACAAAATCATGCATCACAAAAAAATAAAATAAAATAAAAAACTGCTACATGTGTACCAGTTGGCAGCACCAGATGTACCATAAAAAAAACAACGAGATGTCACCCAGAATTTTGAGCTGCTGGTTGATTGACAGTCTTGATTAAACTTAAACTGGCAGTGCAAGATATTTCCCATCAGTCCTTTTGTCATCTAACTACTGAAAGTGTAATTACGCTTTAACAGCATGAGCTGGAAAAAACACCAACATTGTGGCTCGCAGCGTTTCAAATGAATGGTTGACAGAGATAAGCAATATCTTGCTTGGTACCACATTCCTGCCCTTAAACGCTTTTTTCCCTTAATGCTGACTTATTTTAAAAGAAAGTGTTGGGTAAGGCAGCACTCCAGATTACATGATTAGAGGTAGCCCCCTGATGACGCTTAATCTGATTTTCCAAGAGCTACTTGTGATTAAAAATGAATGTTCACACTCTATTTGGTGATGAAAAATACATTATTTTGCCTCTGTTCGCTCGAGCATATAAATGCTTCTGAAAGTAAATTTGCTACTGAGAAGAAATCCTCCCAAGACAAATTTCAAAAATGATAGTTACATTTTATTTATGCATCAATAACTAAATAGGCAGGCCTCTAAGCCTGAATGGATTGAGACAGTCAGATGAAAGTAAATAAGTTTAACATGAAAGAATGAAAAGAAAAGTCAACAAAAATTAAAAAACATGACATATCAAGAGGAATAGTACGTTTTCTTTTATATCACCTCTACATACTTGCGATATTGTGCTTCAGTAAGATTTTTTCAACTAGAACACAGATACAGAAAATTCCTAACAGCCCTACAGAACCGCAAGTAATTCATGAATAAAAAGTTCAGAAAAGAACCAAAAGAAAAAAAAAATATTCTTTTTTTTTCTTTTTTAAAAATCACCTCTCATCGAGGTCAATATAAGCATAAATGAAGATGAGCAAAGATTCTTCAACTCATCTGGCACATGTGAAGAAGTTAACATAAAAACTGAGAGTTGCACAATTAAACACTCGTCTGGTTGGGCATTATGTTTGACACCCTACACACACACACACACACACACACACACACACACACACACACACACACACACCCACACACACACACACACACACACACACACACACACACACACACACACACACACGCGCACACACACACACACACCTACACGCACACACACAAGCAAAAACACATAAATATAAGAGACGCATCATCTTCCTTTTACCTGCTTATCACTGAGGCAGACCTGGTAATTACAATGTAAATGTATATTTATATATTTATATATGTTTATTATATAAAGACATAAAAATCAACTGTAGAAATGAAAAGAAAGAAAAAAAAAACATGCACTGGACAAATACAAGCATGCATTACCATGATGATGAGACCTGAAATTTTCACCAGTACATTTTTTGAATGGTAGATGTTGCACCTGTGCTGCTGCCGCGTTTTCCACCCATTCCCCATCAGGCATGGACAGAGATACATTCTCAAACCTTTCCTTGTGTTGCTACATGTACAGTGGAGTAAGCATCATGAGGATCGTCACAGAAGCAGGTTGGGGAGGGGGGATAGTGTTGTTGCTGTGTCACATAAAGGCATGGAGGCTCTTTTCTGTTTGCGGTGAAATTACTGTACATTTTCCAGTAACAATGGATGCTTTTTCTTTTCTTTTTTTTCCTTTATTCCTGTAAGAGAGTTTGTTGTTGTTGTTGTTGGCAAACCTTCTCCGCCAGTATCTGTTGTGGCAGTATTCCAGAGGAACAACACAAAAGAGTTTGGACCGCTGCATGAAATGTTTCTCTAAAGATCAAAATATACTTCTTAATATTCAGGGCTCTCTCTTTACTTGGCCATTGGATGGAAATCCTTTATCGTGTTTGATTGATTTATTATTTTTTTCCTCAGTTTCTATGTAAAAAATGCCTCTGTTTTTGTTCATCAGCATCAGCTCTTCACTGTCTGTGCGTCAGAAAGTTTGTTGCTGTATGGTCGGCTTTGGTTGCATAACACGCACGGTGATGCTTTACTGAGGTCTGCTCAGCAGGTGAAGTCTTCAAAGTTGCCCTGGCCCGGATGGTGAGGTAGCATGTTCCCGGGATATGTAGACGGCGTACGCAGGTTGTCACAAGGAGCCTGAAGAGAAAAAGACAGAAAAATTTGAATGGCAGCGAGAATTAAGCAGAGATGATTGGCTTTGAAGGAAAGGGAACACGAATGTGCAGACGGGTGAGAAAATCTTGAAAGCCTTTTTGGAAAAAAAAATTAAGAGCAACAGGTTGGGTCGGGAGCGGCGAGATAATAGATTCCTGAGCAATACTTGGAAAAATAATGAAGGAGGATGGAGAGGGAGGACTACTAAGTGAGGCAGGAGCAGAGGAGGAGCGCCTTTCCACTTTTCTCTGCCTGCGCTCTGACTCACAATTAAAGTGAGCTGGTTTCATTTACACTTGGATATAAGTAAGCTGTCACAGCATCTGAGGCTTTAATTCTGGCCTGTCCCTGCTGGTACTGTCCTGCTGCTTTGATTAAACCCAAGCCTCCTCTCCTTCGACTCCCTCTCAGTCTTCCCCTCTCATCCCAATTGCTTTTCTTTTCTTTGCGCCGCTCTCTTTTAGCCTCTTTCAATCGCTTTTCCTCTATCTCACTCGCTCTCTCTCGCCAACACCACCCTGACTGCCGGCAATTGAGGCCAGCAGAGACAAAGAAGAAAGGAGCTAGCTCCTGTCAAAGCAATGCAGTCTGACACAGTCAAAGTACTCGGCAGCAGCCCATACTGACATGGTGTTTCACATCATCCAGGCTCAGCACAGCTCCCCGATCATTGCTGCTGCGGCCTTTGTGTTTCTTCTTCATGCATCTGCACAGCTTGTACTTGATCACCTAAAAAAACAACAACAACAAAAAAAAAACAACAACCAAAAATAGAGTTACTTTTTCTCCTCTACTTCTGGAACTCATCCAAATATTTTCCTGTTTTTATAACTAAAGCTCACATTTGGATCAGGTGAGCTTGAATGATTGCATGCGTCTATAAATATGCCTTCCCTGCGGTAAAAAAACCCAGCTTCTTTTTCTTGTTTATCTCAAACTTTCATTTCACTAATTACTAGAGCACATGTTTAGCGTCGGAGCTGATGGCAGGTGTTATTTTACCTCGTACAGGTAGTCAAACAGCTCGAGAACGGTGAGGATGCTGGCGCCTATGAAGAGACCCATCTGACCTCCGATATCGCCTGAAAAGAAAAGTGAGAAAGCCTTTAAACTAGATGGAAATCATTCCTCCGCATTCATGAGCTCCAGCTTTAATCTGTACGGCTGAAGGACGAGAGAGGCAACAGAAAACACAGATGTTCGCAAATCTGCAGTTGAAAAGCGAACAATAGATTAAATAGGTCGTTTCTACCTCTACAGGGACCTGAACACCTATTATAAAAATGCATACATTGGCTCTGCCTTCATGCCAGATAAAAAGCGTCTGTCAGGCGGCACATTGCATGTTATCTTTTCCCAAGAAAACACTTGACAGCCATTTCCTTACCCAGAAGGCCTGCCAGTTCGTAGGCTTTCTTTTGTTCAATGGTTTCATAGTTCAGCGCCTCAAAGTAGATATCCAAAACCAGAATGTTATCACTGCAAACAGAAAGGGAAGAATGCAAGTGTTAAAGGCAGGCATTCAGTCGTCAACATGTTACACATGCTTCTCTCGGAGCGTCTACAAAGATGACGGTTGACTCCAATTTCTGCACAGACCAAAGCAGATGTGTCGTGCTGAGCGGATGACCTGCCACAGCGAACTAATTTTCCCTCAGTGGGCCTGATCATCGTGGTGTACAGAGGAAATGATTACAGCTGTTTGATTTCAACGGAAAGAAAATCAAAAGGGATTAGCTTAAGGGTCCAAGGCAAAACAGAAATATTTTTCTTCTTTGAGTTCTCTCTCCTTGGAGGAAGACAGACCCCAAAGACTTTTAGATCAAAACAGCTTCGAAGGTTTTAAAAATTCTTTAGTAGCTATCCCACTTTATTCAATCTGAGCAAAATAAAAAAATGATTTTCTTTGAGAAGATCCAGTGAAGCCAAGAGCTGACTTTACATTGCAAAATTTAACAGACAGATGGTGATGTAGGTGCAAAACAACAAAAATTTATATTGAATTGTGCTGCCAAACTGCACTGATTTTACTAAGAGCACAAGCTCTATGAAAAGCACTGAACAGCATGCCTGTAGTTGAAACTAGATATTTAACAACAGTTGTGTATATTTTTTTGACTGCGTAACATTAGATATAGCTGAAGTGTTCCTGTTTTAGTTCGATTACGGTTACAAAATGACTTCTGTTTGCCAAATTCCAAAATGATGAAATATAGATTTTACAGCAGTAGTTTGTTTTGCTTTAAAATCCCAGAATTTTCTTGAGTGCAACAGAGACTTTGTAGATTGTAGTTTTTGTAAAATGTCTGTCTTACAATGTGAGGAATTCACCATTAGTAATAACTGCAGAATATTCCATGTTTGGGTTGCTTTGGCTTTGCCTCACATCGGATTAGGAATGAGCCGTCTGTCTCTAGGATCTTTAAATCCAGTCAAATATCACTGGTTTGTGGCGAATTTGAAAAACATAATTTCAGTGTGAAGGCAAGCATGGCCCTGCACTCTATGGTATTTGGCAGCTGGAGTTTACCCTGCAGCTTTCTAACACATCCTGTTACAATGATACTGCCACAGTTATTATATCTGCACTAGAATGTCTCCTGAAAATCTGAGAAATTTCCCTATGAATGTGGTAGGGCTCTGAATAGGATGCAGCACATCCCCCAAGCATGCAGCACAAATTTAAAGTTGTGGTCTGCCAGCTTATGTTGGCACTTGTAATCAAAAGAACACATGCACACAAAATCCAAATCTGAAGTGTGTTTTTTTTTTAACACTTTGAATGGGTCACACCACTCTGAAGCTGGTTAACTGTGTGTGTGTGTGTGTGTGTATAGTATATTTATAGTATATACCACATCCAGCAGCTGCTTGCACTTATTCATTCTCATCTCCTTAACTAAATACAAACTCAAGGCTTCAGTTTAAATTTAACCTGGAGTCCAGACAGCTTCGCTCGGTCTCCCAGCAACCTGCCCATATGCGTGGAGAGTATTATTCCACCAGTAGCACACTTATCTTTATGTACAAAGTGTATGAAAAAGATGCAACTTGTTTAATATCTTGTTTAATAATGTTGTTTATTTTTTGCATATCATTCACTGCTTGGCGAGACCTTTTTGTTGCAACAGGAGGACAGCAGCTCCCCTAGCGGCCAGGAGTGGATATGATGAGGTTGTAGTCTTGATATGAAGACAGGACTTTTTGAGTCAGAAGAGTGGGCTCCTACAATAGAGTCAGGTGATTCTCAGGAACTATTAAAAATAAAGCAAAGGACTCTGGGATATTCATGTAGCATTAAAGAGCTTTCCCTCAAAGATTATCCATGTTCCAGCTGACTTTTAATGTTGTCATGTGGTCTTACTGTGTGAAAGTATCTTAATATGCGAATTAATTTTAACTAACCATTATCTATTAATGGTTAGTTACTAGATAACTAACCATTTTTTTTTACATCCATTTTAATGGATGTAAAAAAAAAGCAGGATGTAAAAAAAGCATACTACTTTGCATCGTCTTTTTTTTCTTTGCAAAGTTCGGGCGCGTCTTTGCAGAATCCAATAAGTTCTTGTTCTTTACGGAGTCACAATGACTCGGTGCTGCAGTTTTCTAAAGATGTTTCAGAGATCTCGTTAAACTTTTTGAACTCCAAAATGAACTGCAATACGAGCCTCTCTGAATAGACAGACCTCTTTGGGACTACTTATGTAATACGATTAGAATGCGGTATTGTAATAGTTTAAATTAGACCACGTTTCAGCTAATCTTGATGCCATTAATTGAACTAAAACCTTTTAGCTTCTCTGCCATCCGGGTCAGAGTCCACTTGTTTTCCCCAGGGGTTGGATTGCACTCGTTCCTATTAAAACTATTTAATTAATGCTAAAGAAAATGCAGCCCTGTAAAAGAGCTGGAGCCAACTGCTGTGCTATTATGTAACAAAACATGTTTTTCCTCCATTAATTTAGGTTCAGCTTTTAAAGGTTTATTCACTACATTCACATTAATCCTAAAACTATAATTTTAACTAATTCCATGCTTTTGGATTTGACGTCTGGTAAATTTGAAACTTCCACATATGTCAAACTCTCACAAGCTCTAATAGCCTCTGTACCTCTGGAGTATAGGCAGCCTATCCCCAGTCGAATATCATCGAGGTTTTTGTTTTACTTCCGACAGTTCTTCTGGTATTTTCCGTCTATTTCCCTCTGGTCTGTAGGTCTCCTGTGTGCGGTGTCACCCTGATGTAAAAGCGATGCTTCCTCACTGACAGCGAGTAACCTGAACCACGTCTGATCAGAGCTGCTGTCAAACAGCGGACCGAAGCTTTCGCCTAGCTGAGCCTCCTTCTCTGTGAGGTTCCCGACAGTCAAACTTCACACTCTTCAGTTTCACACCACGAAGCACAGAGCAGGCTGGATATCAAAAACCCTTCCACAAATGTTCATTTCTTGGGAATGTGGCCACTTGTTAAATAAACCGTGCTCTGGGAATGGAGAAACTTTCTCTTTCTGGTTGCACTCTGGCTACATGTGCTACAGTAATTATCTAACCCTCAACAGCCTGGAGTGATGAATAAAATATTCAGCTATGACTGTACGCTCTTCTCATTTTCTTGAACTTTCTTTTAATCTTTTTAGTGTATTCTATATGAAAATAAAACACTCTGTACTTGACTGACTAATCATCTTAAATTCTCACTTGGAGCTCTTTATAATACTTCAAAAGATAAAAGAAAAATTTTAAAACTTTAAAATGTCAACCTAAGTAAGTAATCTAAGGGAATCATCAACCTCAAAAGAAACATATTCTGCCATACAGAAAAATAAAATTAACATCCACCCATTTTGTTGAGAGACTGTGCAAAAGTAACACCTTTTACATAATTAAAACAAATTATACATTGTGTTGTCCTAATATTTTATGCTGTGCTTTTCTTTCTCCAAACATCAGTTTGCATTATTTTGCTGTTGTGAATCCCCAAAACAATTTTCTACCGCTGCTTGTTCTGTGTAATCTTTATTAAACTGCAGATACGGAGCTCCTTTGGGACAGAAGTGGATTGCTGTTTGTTGATATCCAATATGCACACCTTTGTTGCTCAATAATGTCTTGATGTCGGAATCACAAATGTTATCATTTTTCAATGGGTGAGCTCTCTTGAGTTGCAGGTAATTGTTTTGAGACTCACTAACAGTTCACAGAACAAATTCAGTGGAAGACCCGAAATGATTGTTTTTGGGTAGTTAACTTTTGGGAGGGTTGCAGCATCCTTCTTTATCTTTCAGTTCTTCACAATTTGTTTTGTGGTCGAATCTTTTCAGAGAATATTGTGTATAACTATCCAGCTGGGTGAGCATCCAAAGTTAGGCTTACGTCTTTACATTTTGATACATTTTACATTGTTGAATGAAAATTGATTTATTTGTTGAGCACTTAACAATAACTGAGGTAAATAATTGTAAAAATCAAACAAAAAGAAAAAACCCCACAAAAATTAAAAATAGAAATAAGAAAAAATGCCACTATGCCACATGGTATAAAAAGCCTGTCTAAAAATTAAAAGAAAGTTTATTTAATTATCTCAGGAATCTTCCATGTACATAAAAAAGTTCAAATAAACAAAATGGTGCAAGGTGATTATGAGCTTTAAAAACAATGTCACAACCTGGTTCAGTGATTGTGACAAAAAAGGAAAAGGACATGAGGATACATTATTTGCATGTTTATTTTAATGGATAGAATCAATCCTGTGAAAAACAAACAAGACTAAACAAAACTGAAGTGAGTCTGCAAACCAAACCCAGGAGGTCAAGTGAGGTGAGAGAAAGGTCCAATCTTCCCTCTGTGCAACAAAAGCACCTCAGTCTTTTATAGAGGGACGAAGAAGAAACTCAGTTGTTTTCAATCAGCGTAACTGCTGCATTGTAACATTTTAAAATCAATTCTAAAATGGAAAGAAAGCCAATGAAAAGAGGATAAAACTGGGCTGATGTTCACATCTAGAGGCGTTGGTTAAAAGACAGGCAGCCGCGTTTTAGACAAGTTGAAGTCGTCTTAAGGAAGACAGAGGGACATCATGTAGAGTCCAGAACTAATTAATATTTACACTCCTGATCAAAGATTAATCTAAGGATTTTAACAGTTTTATTAAAGGTAGAGAGCTGATGTCAGCGGTGGGAACGTCACCAAATAAAATACATTCAATCTTATGATCAATTATTCTTATCTACTGTTTTGCAGCCATTATGCAGTCCAAAAATAGAGATAACCGCATTAGTCACACCTAGCTTAACTTAACTTACTAATATCCCTTATTATGCAAACATCTGCATAATGAGGGAAGGACAGTTTGTATAGCTATAACTTTACCTAGTGAACATATAAAGGGAAAAGTGAAGGGGACCAAGAATACAGCCTTGTGACACTCCATAAAAAGAGGATAAATTATTGATCATGACACAGAATGTTCTATCTGTCATGTATGAAGTGAGCCACCTCAGTACAGTGCCATGGATACCAACAAAGTGTTTTAAACGAATCGAAAGCTGCTGTAAGATCCAAGAGCACCAGAACGACAAGGCGCATGTACTTGTCAGCAGATGAAGCAATGTCTTTGTGTATAAGCTCCGAGATGGAAACAAATCTTTTGCAGTCAAATTAAAAGAGAATCAAAGTCTTAGCTACACAAAACTTCTGCCAAATAAAATATGAACTCACTGAAGGATGGTAATCACATGCACATGGCTGGAAGACATGGCTGAAAAATGTATCATATCAGTCAATACTGATAATCATTTATTACTTTTTTTTCGGTTTAAATATCTGAAATACTGCCACAGTGGTGACCTTTCCTGTTTCATAAGAGAAAACTCATTTTCTATTATCACTCCACTCTCTTATTTTTAAGCAGTTATGAGGCACGGTGGTGAAACACAAAACCGTTTCTGCACAAGTTACTCAACAGGTTGTTGCTAGGCAACCAATGAGCGAGTTCATTGATGCCACCCACCTTGCTTATTTGGCAAAAGCTTTTCCTCAAGCTGTATCCAGTGAATGTGCAGTTCTGAATGAGAGTTCACTATAATCATTGAACAATCTACTGGACATATTTTCTACTGATATCGATCAAGGATCTATTGTGATTTATAGTGTTACAGATTTATTGCCCAACTCTTTATTCAACTTCACACCTTGAGTTGGTGGAACTGAAACACCTGAAGTAACACTAAGAGATGCAACACACTTTATGAAACTAGACATAACATCAAAACTTCTCAAAAGAGTCATTACATTGTGATATTGAATACTCCAGAGAAGTTAAATGCATTTTAAAACTCATCTAAGCTCAATTTTTAGCTGCTTCAAGTGAAGCAGCCTCTCAGACAGCAGGATAAAATTGCCCTGAACATAATCAAAATGATAATGAGGCAAACAGGATAAACATCACAGCAAATCAAAAAAAAAAAGTATGACATACGCAATGTACTGTTCCGTCTTGTTGAATTTCTTGGCGAGGTACTTGGCCGATGCCTTGCTGGGAATCTTCACAAAGGACAGCTCTTTGCCATATCGAGTCATGTTGCATGGGGTCTCACACACACAGTAATCATTGTCTTTCTCAACAAGGAAATCTAAGAAACCAAAAAAACACCAAACAAATGATGGCGACAGATGGAGAGAGAAGAGGAAGGCGAAACAGACAGAGATCCAAAAAGAGAAGACAGGGACTGATTAATTTATCGTCATTCCGGCGTGACAAACAAAATGCCAGCTGAGTGAGAGGCGTCAAAGTAGAGGCGACCTCTGAGACCTTCAAAAAAATATAAAAAAATAGGACAGACACATGCTGACGGAGCAAGAGGGACAGCAGGGCAACGTGCGAGGTGATGCCATGAAAGAGTGAGAGATCGCAAGTCTGTAAGAAAACAAGCAGCAGACATGAAAGGCCTGAGAGGTTTTAGCTGGTGGCGAGGCAGAAAAGGAAAGCTTCAGTGGTACCATCATGCTGAAGGAACACTATTATCTGTTATCAGCTCTGAACAGTGGGATACACATATACACACATCGTGCTGGTTTATCTTCTTACCCAAGGCAGGATCTGCACACTCCTTGTACTGCTCCGGGGTGCAGTACGGGGCATCTCCTAAGGACAGACAGGGAAAAGAAAAAGCAGCAACAGTGTGAAGGAAAGAAGAAAAGCTTTTAGAAATGGGTTGAAGATTTGCTTTGAGTCATTACTTTTATTTTCCACAACTGGATACTGTCATAAAATGGATCTGGTCTCCTAACTGATACCATTTATCACTGCTTTAAAGTTTCTGTCAACATTGTTCCAATCTATGTCATTCTAGAAGTCCAGCCATTCATTTCAATCCATCAAAACAACACTGAATAAAGACCTGCCATGGTGCTGTGGACCAACAGGAAATTACTTCCCTGCTATTGGCAATAATTCATGGAGTTTTCCCTAAAAACTACACATTTGACAGGAAGATTGAAGGACGATCTGGACCAGAGCAAAAAACGGGGCGTGGAGGATTCTTATCTCGCTCCCTGTGGACTCAGGATATTCAAACACATATCAAGGCAGCATATGATCCTGGTGATCAGACAGGCAGATTGTCAGGTTGCTCTGTGACTGACAACAGAGATGTTAGAGGGGAGGCAGGTGTGTGAGTCTTAACAGAGTCCCAATCCAAATGTTTCCTCTGTGCCAGAGCCCCCTTTTCAATTTGCCATGTGAGATCTCACACTGTGATTAAATGTAAGAGGTAGACAGCAAACGCCAGCTTTAATCACTGGACAAACACAAAGGGAAAACGGTCGAGTTTTCCGATCCACTAGAGTGTGAAAGTATGTGATTTTCTAAGACCGCTGCCAGGAATGTGTTGGTTCCTCGAGTAAAACTGCCACCACCACTTCACAAGGACACTTTTACAATAAGTTTACAAACAACAGCCGCTAGGGCACTTTTCTGCTTGATAAATGCATTTGTAAGAAGCAGTGTGTGTGTGTGTGTGCATGTGTTTGTGTGCGTGTGTGTGAAAGATACCAGGCATGTGGACCATCCTGCAATTGCAGTTCTCGACCAGGTATCGCGTCTCGCAGTCAATTCTGCAGGCAGTGATGCTGTAACTGCTGAAGAAGTCGGAGTCCATCGCCGTGGACTTGCAGTCGCCCCACGGTGGGGGCAGGTACGTCAGCTGAAAGAGAGAGAGAAAATAAAAACCCTCTTTAGTCCCAAAGTGTTAAAAAAATCCTTCCCCCCTTGTGTGATGATAATGCAGTCATTTGACCTTGCACTTCCTGTCAGGAAGATGAGAAACTTGTTACTCAGTCTGTAGCAGAGGCCATTTCCCAACAGACAATGCACATTACACAGGTCATTTGCTGCATTAGACTCAGAGAATGAATCCCATTCTTACTTCATGGTGAATACATCTGTACAGAGATGGTTATTGTTGGAGCCGGTCTCCTACGCTCTCCTATTTCTAGTCTCCCTCTGGGCTTTCATCGTACTGCCCACTCTTCATAAGAAGCCCAATAGCACCAGCTGTGTAGTAGAAAGTGTCCGGCTGTAGGAGTTTCAGCGTTTTAGCAGAACAAAACCCCATGCACCCCGAGTTTAAAGCAACAAGTTTTATGCAATTCTTATGCAACATCGATAAATTACGCCCTCAGACTTCTGTCCATGTTTGGTGGTAATCTTGCACAAAAGTCTACTGTGAGTGATTTCACACTGCCCTGTGTGTTTTATGCTTGACCTCAAAGTGTAATTATCACTCTCATCGCAGGTGCATTCAACAGATGCATCTAATTTAACTGAAACCAGGTATTTACATACACTACAGCTATGTTTTTCCACAGTCTAACATTAAAATCACAATAAATAATTCCCATTTTGATCCATTAAGATGACCATGAATTAACTTATCATATTGATGATCATGTATTTGGATTTTGTTTTAAGTAACTGAAATCCTGCCAAGCTGATGGATGGAGTAACCTTATGAGTCACAGTTTTCACTCCATGCCAATGTTTTTTATCTTTAAGCAGTTATGAGGCATGGTGGCAAAACCTGAAACTGTTGCTGCATCAATTACTCAACAGGTTGTTGCTAGGTAACCAAAGAGTGAGAGAGTGAGTTGATACCATCAACGTAGTTTAGCAGGCCATGAAAGTTTGAGCAGGTTATGTTTTTCCTCTGCCTACATCTCCCAGAATGCTGTGTGGTTCTGGATCAGAGTTCAGTGAATGTTCTATCACATGTATTATCTACTGATATTGATCACATGTCTATCACAATATTGTTATTGATTTATTGAAATTAAGTTGAGGTACAAACTGCTTTCTTAATTAACGTCATGGGAAAAAAAAGAAATCAGCGAAGACACCAGGAAGAGAATTCAGGAACTTAAGTACAATTTCTAGATGTCCGAAAGCATCACTTCGCGAACAGCTATATGTAAATGGAAAAAATAAAAACAGTATGGAAATGTCCTGCCATCATACTGCTTCAGAAAGCAGATGAGTTTTCCAAAGAGGATGGTGTTTTGGTGCAAAATGTGCATAGCAACCTCTGTTGCTAAGCTAAAGACTTACACGATGCTGGCTGATGATTAACCACAGCAATGGTGGCTGTAGACCAAATTTACCAGGAGGACCAGATGAGGTCATTGTTCTTTCATGGAATAACAGAATGAAACAAAACAAAACCCATGGCAATGTTTCATCGCCAAGTGAGCCAAAGAGCCGCTTGTGGCTCTGGAGCTGCAGGTAGCAGGGTCCTGCTGTCGAAAACTGTGACCCTATCTCAATACTACTGAAGCTAAAAGTGCAGCACTGTGAAGTAAACCTGTGAAGGTAAAACATGAAATTGGTCCAAGAGAGAAATTAGTTAAATTTTCTGTGCCAAACCACCCATGACCCACTGTGAAACAAGTTCATTAACATCAGGGGCTGAAAGGATGCTAGGTGGTGAATTAATCCAAAATAAAAACCCATAAATTATAAAGAAAATATGAAATTAGTCCAAAAACATAAAAATACAGATCTCAATTTCCAGATTCTGGCAACATAAAAATAATAATAAAAAATATATATATATTATTTTGCTCTGATGAAAGTAAAATTGAAATGTTTGGCCATAATAACCATTGTTACATTTGGAGGAATAAACGGGGAAGCCTGCAAACCTGTTCTGGGTTGGCAGCATCATGCTGTGTGAACGCATTGCTGCAGGAGGGACTGGTGCACTTTGAAAAATAAATGACATCATGGTTATAGAACATTATGTGCACATTACTGAAGCAACTTCACCCCATACAAATGGTTCTTCCACATCCAGAATTGCATTTTGGATGTTTTTAATTTGAAGAAAGAAAGAAAAAAACTCATTATTCTGGCATTCAACAAATAGAAATAGTTCTGGTAATTCTAACTGCCCTAAAACAGAGATTTTAACCGAATACAAGCTACTATGCAATATACTTTTCATATTACAAAGTAAGTAGAAATGTAAGAATGCAACCCTCCGCCCAAAAAAACTCAACTCATTGATTTAGAAGTTGAAACCAAACCATTGAGTATTGTCTGATTTTGAATTGTGCCAGTATGTGCTCATATGGTTAACATGATTTCTAAACACACTTATAATATCTTATATCAAAATTAAACACTCAAGTTCTTCAGACTTGGCAGACAAGTGGTTGATTATAATCTGACTTTTCTATGACCGCTCACACAACATAAAGGGTGCTGCATAATGTGAACCTCTTTGGGATACATCAAAGCAGAAATGAAACCACCTCTGTTTCATACTTCAACATCAAACTCAACTTAAGAGCATGAGCTCAGAAATAGATCCTTTCAATCAGAGGATTCAACTTGGAGTCCCATTAGCCAGAAATCTAATAGTGAATGAATGTTCCTCCAAAAGAGCCACTGCAGAAGGAAAGGTTGAACCAGAAATGAACCAAAAATGAAGCTAAATTAATTATTTTAATGGCATTTGCTTATATGCATATTTTAGCTTTAACTGCAGCTTGGAAGGATGTTAGAAACAGTTAGAAAGACCTAACTGCTCAAACGTATAAGTTGGGAGGGAGGCACACATTTTTTACAGATGACAAACATCATTGTTCTTTGAGGATAGTCATCAATAATTGTAGAATAATTACAAAAACTGATTGATGAACTGAAAGTGCTGAAAAGACAAAGCTGAAACTGATCAATAAGGCGGAAAAAAGGCTCCAGGATGTAGTGGTGTTTCCCTTGTGATGACAATCTCTTTTATTCTCTATGAATTTGGACCACAATTAGGAATAAAATACAAAATAATTTTCTTTCAAAGAAAACATCAATCTAAAAGCTTTACGGGAGAATTTTATTTGATCAGCCACAGCTCCCAAAGATACTCATGGCACAAACACAAAATAAGTTTTTATCTAAAACCAAGTATGGTAATGGCAGCATTATGATCTGAGGTAATCTTTTCTTTGAATTGAAGTAACGTTTAATGAAGATGAACAAAATTATAAACAGCCCTGGAAGTCTGATAGTTTGACCCCAAATCTTCAAGTGTCTGTCAGAAAGGTTATTCTACAGAGATTTCATTTTTAAAGGAAAAAACAAACGTCTATGGCTTCATCGCAAGAAAACTGGTGTTTCAGAATGAGCCAATCGCAAACCAGAGACAGTCCAACATCTGCTAAACATATGAAGAAGGGCTGTGGACAGGAAATCCATACTCTAATAAATTTGGAGAGCTTGTGGATACGGAGTAGGCACATATCACCAAGTTGAGATGTAGCATGTTGACAGATGGCCAACAAAGAATATTGATGGCTGTAATTAAATAAAAAAGGTTCAAAAACAGTGTGCACACTTATGTAATCACATTACATATATTTATTTTTGAAATATAGGTTTAAACCAATTAGATTTCATTCCTATTTGTTAGAAAAGTGATTTATGTTCACATTTCTTATGTCACAAATAATTTGAACAAGTCTATTGTAATTAAAAAACAAACAAACAATGATCTAAGAGAAGATATTCATATTTTTAAAACTAAACCAAACTCATTAGATTTTATTTATTTTCAATGAATACATTTATATTTGATTTAAATGTAATAAATATAAATTAATTGCACTCAGAAATACAGCATATTTATGTTCAACCTTGAATTTCATCTTTTCTTCGAACTTTTCTTTCCGATATACAATTTCTGCATTTTTTAATGTTTGGTTTAAGACAAAGATCAAAACATTGTGACATAAATAAAACATGTAGTCTATGAAAAGCCAAGGAATAATTACCCATAAGAAAAGTTTAGGAAAAATAGCAAGAAAGCAGCTGAATCCCCAGTAGTGGATAAACCAGGAAAGTACAAATACACAGATATGAATAAACATGAGATCATATTATTGACCACTGGAGAGATAAGAGCCCCAGACAGATAAATATCCAGTCTTTCTACTAGTGTGTAATAATAGAGTTCAAGAAACCGAAACAATTAAATTAATGTATAATGGCTGAGTAAAATAGCTGTAGCGTTAATTATGAATTTAAATATAGAAACATATACCTTCTTCTCCAAACTGAACCTCAGTGAGCTGCATGTTTACTCAAGTTATCACATTGCTGATGCAACCACAGTAAGCCTCCGTCATAGGAAAATATTTTTTTCAACATAAGAACATCAGCAGCTCTAATTTGCATTTAATCCAACTGAAAAAAATGCAAACCTTGATGCATTAAGTAAAAAAAGAGGGGTGTAATAATAAAAAAGGACCCTTGTGTGTGTCTCCGTTTCATTGGCTCAAAGTGTGCACCACTGAGTGCTCACACAGCAATAAATTAAAAGGCCACCATTGTGATTTAGGAACCTGTATTTTACAATTTGTACTAGAGTGCAGGAGGCAGCCATGGGTGCAGCGAACTGGATTTGGTTATTAATAACCCAGGGCGATGTTCAGCATGCGCATAAAGTATTCACACACATTACGATGCACTTTAAAAAAACACAGGTACCCACAGCTAAAGAGCTTCCCCAATGCAAAACACAGGAAACATAAGTGCTGCAAGGAACCTGATGATCAAGAAAAGATTCAAGATCACATGGACAGGACACATGGTGGAGAAAATAAATGGTTTAATAACAATAGTTCTGCTATTTTAAATGCTCCACGCATTTATAAACTGTCAACATCACTTCCACGGCGAGAACCATCAACCAGTGTTGCCCAAAGTGAGTCTGGCGTAGAAGATTTAAAGACATTTTAGAGTGCGGTTAGCCGTTTAACAACCAGAAGGAAGGAAACAAATCACGATAAGACGTTGACCTCAATTCTCCCTTCATTAACTGAGCGAGAGAGCAAATAAAAGGTAGAGAGGAGGAAGTCTACATGAACCCACGGACAGGAAAAAGGGGAGGATGGAGATATGCTGGCGGAAGAGACGTTTGCAGGATTTCTGCTCTTTATGTTAAAAAGGGAGACAGATATTGCATTTTTTCTTTCTTTTTATGGGATCATGGTGAGTGACAGTTTGGCCAGATGAAAAGTCAGTGGCAGCTTTGCACTACAGGATTGCTGAAGCAGAGTTGAATGAGTGTGGGGTAAACTGCATTAGATTAATGAAGAGTGAGCCTGCCAGGGAATAAATAAACAGAGGCAGGCTGAAGGGAAGGAGAATGTAGAGAATGATATTAAAGACAGAAATTGTATTAGCAGAATTGTAATGAATGTTGGAGAGCGGGAAAAAAAAAAGTAATGGAGCCAATGAGAGATAAAAAGAGATGCATACTTTCCTGCAGAAGCGACATTGGCAGCATGCAAAATCCTGCTGCAGCCTGCTGACACAGGAATGCACTGACTAGTTGTGTGGACGTGGACGGACTGAGATTACCACCAAAATCCCCCTTTTCTCTCCTTCATTCATTATGCATGAATCTGTTGCATATTAGGGACCAGAGAGTAGGATTTGTCTGGCTGCAAACTGAACCATCGCACCCACAAAATTATTCACAGCTGAGAGGAATAACCCACATTTACTTCATTTCACTGAACAAGACCAATTGTGACAAGCTGACTGGGCAAAGTCTGTGTTCTTTATTTATGCTAAAGCCCCATGTGGGTCTCTGTGAGAGGGTTGCACAAGAACCTGAAGTCTCTAAGGTGCACGCAAACATGAATAAGCCCTTCAACCTCATTATGGCACTGTTGGCTTAGAGGTTAAAACATGTTCAGCAGCCAAATAGCTTTATTTATCCCATCTCATATCAAAAGAGGATTAGAACAGACACTGTCGTCTGTAGCAAATGTTTTTGTCCCTCTGTCTGAAAATCAGGATTGCTTTTTAAACAAATGAACATGTACCCCAGAGTTTGGTAGTAACTAGTTACATTTGCTTGAGTAACATTTTGGAAAAAGAGCATTTTTACTACGCTGTACTTTTTAATTTTACTTGAGTGATTTGTTATGAAGTTTGGCTACTTGAGTAAAATTTCTGGATACTTTAGTCATTGTAAGTAACTTGACTGGAAGAAGAACAAGTTGACACTGAACATCTTAAGCGCTTTTAACTGCGTTGTTGCTGAATTGTGCAATACAAACTAACTTGAAGGATTAATTGATTGATTGGTGCTCTTACTTGGGTAAACTTTTTGATGCTCGACCCGGCTCTGGTGAACCACGTCTTTATGAAAGGGAAAACAACTTTGGTCCTTGGAAAAACTGGTAAGATGCCAGTTTTTTTGGACCAACATTTTCAGGTTTCTGGCATCTTACCAGCTTTTTCTTTTTCAAGTTCCAAAAAGTCAAAGTATATTTTGCACAAATAACTTATTGTTCCATGTCTGGCATATTGTGTGAAAGTGTGGGGTAGTAATATTCTCAACAGGTTTGTAAAAGGAGAAAGTAAATACAACTTAAGAGATTAAAAAAAAATTAGATTCAGAGAGGTGATGAAGGAAAGATGCATTTCAATTAAATGTGTTAGTTTATGGAACAATCTAAATGTTTTTCTGTATTTAAAATAAATCTGAAAATCATTATGATATAGCAATATGGCATTGATTAAACTGGTGTTTTTGTGTATTTGAAATATGTTTGTCATTCTCTGAGTTTAGCTAATTCTCCTGTATGTGAATTCAGGGGAAATATTATAAGTTTATGCTACTTTCTGCTCCTTTTCATTCATTATTTCTTTTAGTTTTTACATGAACTATTCATATTTACTATTGAGTGAATGAAATGAAAAATAAAATGAAGATATCTAATAAAACAGTGAGTAATAAATATGGTAAATATATAACAGCTAATATATATAAATATATATTAGCTGAATTTCCAAGATCGAATCGGATATGATCTGTTTTTATTGTCGAACAGCTGAAGCATGTTTTCCAGCCAAAGAAACATTTCTTAAGCCGCAGAGCAAACAGAGCAGCTTGCAGGGCAGCAGAGAGCTGAGTAAATGCTGATGTCACGGGGTCTTCATGCTAGAAGAGGCTGCACCAGTGAGGCAGGGGGATATGAAGGAGCAGCGCTGGGGGAATGGGGTCACAGCTTTGAAAGCAAATATGTTGTGGAGATATTTCACAGTGGTGGAAAACAAATAGTGTTTTAGGTCTGGTTTGATCTGTGACCATGCTGCTACACATCATCCCCTACCAGCTAGCATTTCAAATCACTTTCAGAGCTTCATTTCTGAGGAAAGGGAAAAATGGAGAAAATGACTGGCTATAAAATTTCAGTCGTATAACTCGCCATCCTTTTGTCCTTTCAGTGAAAACGCAGTGCTGGTCACGTTTATTGGCACCCCTGGTAGCCATGTCTTAAGAGAATTATAAAACAGATTCCTTTTTTTACTACAGAAGCATAATTTCACACTGAAAATGGAGAAACCTTTAATTCAAGTGGGGGAAAAAAAATCTCATATTACAGAAATCTGTAGTTGTGCTGCAGCAGCATGTTGAAGTAGTTTGTTATATTAGTCCTGATTTGTCCTTTTTAAAGACTTTTTTTCATAATATTTTAGTTAAGGTGTTGCTTTTTTTGGACAATTATTCCATCTGGTTTTGGGTGCGGTGCAGCTGGAAGGATTTTTAGTCTTTTTGACTTCAAGACAGTTCTTATGACACATAACTATGGCAACCATGTGGGGTTTTTTGTTTGTCACAATCATGAGCAACTTATTAGCTCACGATTGAGCTAATAAGTCACCAGGCTGGGAATCGAACCTGCAACAGCCGTGTTGAGGACTAAGGCCTCCATATGCGGGTTGTGCGTAACCCCTGCGCCACCACAGCACACCCTACATCCTCACTTTTGATTAAAAAGTGACATTTTACTTTAACAACGCCATATTCAGCACCAGTTTCAGCATCCGCCTGTTACAATGGATGGAGAAAACATTGATCTGGTTGAGTCCTATAAATACCTGTGAGTTCACCTTGACAACAAACTGGACTAATCTATTAACACACATGTGGCAAATAAGAACAAACTGAGGAAGCTCTTCCTTCTTAGGAAAATCTTTCATTGTGTGCAGTCGGTTCTTCTGTATTTTTTATCAATTGGTTGTGGCCAGCGCTGCATTCACTGATGCTGCTTGTTGGAGCATCCGTGTGCGGGATCAGAAAGTGTATGTCGGTGATGGGTGGGGGAGCGGACTCTGTTGGGGAGCTGGTGGAGAAGAGGATCTGATGCAGGCCGTCCTCTGTAACCACACACACCCTCTGCAGGAGGCTCTGGGCGCTCAGAGAAGCAGTCGCACTAACGACTACAAGTTTCTGTGTTGGAGAACAAAGAGAAACTGGAGAGGCGCCATTAGGCTGAACAACACCTCCTGCTGACCATGTGCATTTGCAAATATCACAAGTATTATGAGTATGCCGGCTATTTTCTTTGGCTATGGTGTTCTATAGTTATTGTGCTTCCTTAAGGTTTAATTGATACTGTGAAATATGTTATTTTGTAATAAGTGGGAAGGTAGGCATCATTTGCATATTTTAAATAAACTACAAAATAAAAAAATGTTTTTATGGAGCTGTATTTTTTGATATGTACGTCTCTGTCTGTCTGTCTGTCTGTCTGTCTGTCTGTCTGTCTGTCATTAAACTCACGATGCAGAAAAAAACAAAACCAAACAAAAAATGCAAAAGAAAAAAAACAAGACAAAACAAATACAGAAATAGAAAAACAATATTTAAATTCCTGTCAATGGCAAGAACACAAAGTGTAGACTGAAAACAGTATACATGAATGCATAAGTTTATTATACTCTCACCATTTTATTCATACAGAATTATGAAAAGGGAAGTATTTCTCCTGTGTATTTTTCTAAAGCAAATCTCCACAAAAATCTGTTTCCTCGCCCCAAAGGTGGCGAAGAAACAGCCACCTGTTTCCTCGCCTCATCGTACGTTTTGTCTTCTAAAACGTACGATGACCTTCGTAATTTTAAGTGTGAAAAGGAAATGTTGTTTTAGTAATTCACAGCCTGTTGTTCCCTCTATATACATTTTTTGTGTGTGAAATTGCATCATAGTGGATAAAGGAATTTACTAGAAGAATGTGTAAACAGATGTGTGGTTGTGTTCACTGATGTTTTGAAGTTTCACAACCAGCTTAGACAACGCTACGGTAGCAGAAATTGTTCAAAAACAACACCTTGTCACGTGTTTGCACCAGAAAAGCTGCATCTTTTTTTCCCTCTTAGAACCCCAATAGAGGTTATATAAGAACTTTGAAGAATAAGGTCATAACAATTATCGCCCTGCTTTATAAATCATCATGTCCTCTGTTTACTCTATTTTTTTTACACTTTTCTTTAAAAAAATGCAAGTCTACAAACCCACAAAAGCCACACATTTGGTTACAAAACAGGTTAAATGTTTATGGGAAAAAGTATATTTGTGACTTTAAATATCAATTTAAGATGGAAAATGAGCTACTGGCCAAACAAAAAAGGAGTGCCTGAAATGAAAAGCAAAGATTGAACAGAGAGTTAGATGGAGATTCGTACATGTTTGGAGCTGCTGCTCCACTGACAACAAACTGATCAACCCTGCCAGAGACACCTGAGCTGTGAAGGAATGTCACAACCCAAAGACACAAGCGCACTCAACGATGAAAGGATGGATTGGAGGGAGATGCATCATGGATAATACTCACAGCTGCACAGGATCTTATGATCTTGCATGCACAGATTTATACATGCCTTATGTTTTAAGGCAAATAAGAAATATTTCAACTGTTCAGTCAGAGATTTTTATTTTGTACCTCTAAGCTGCTTAACGTTCTGCAGAAGTAGAACAGCACATGTAAAAAAAAAAAGGTAAAGAGCCTTCTGTTTGGCACAAAACTGATAAATGGATTATGCTGGACTGAGTTTGAGGTAGAGTCCGCAGGGACGAGAATTTGATATTTTTGAAGTTGGAAAAAGAACTGAGCTCAAACAGCTTTGATATCTTCTTTAATCATCTCTGCTCAAAGCAACACAACTACATAAAGCTTAAAGGTTTGTGAAGCATTTACGTATGAAGCAAAGGACTGGTAGACACGGGGGAACTCAGTGCAAAAAAATAAAAAACTAGAAAAAATTAAATTTTACTGTAATTTAGTAAACCTTTCACTTATGTGTATGTATGAAGTATTTTTATCATACATTTGATCTACCTGTGTTGTAAAAAGGGCAAAAACTATTTCTGATTTCTATTCAGTTAATAGAAAAAGGTGAAGTAGGGACGCATCGATTTGAAAAAAAATGAGCCAATGTCAATATCTGATATTAATATTGGTAATATTGCCAGATTACCAACATTTACTGATATTAAATCTGTGACCACAACTTAAAAATGCCGCTGGATTTTTTACACAAGCTGCAGTCATGTCAGATTTGAAGTAGTTGATGGGAAATTTGTTCTTTTTACTGACTTGATTCTTTGTGAGTCACCAAAGTGAGTGGAGTTTTTGAGTCAGTTACCCAGTACAGCCCAGTACACACTGCACCCAAAACCAGTACAGGTCTGCAGCTTTTAATAGTCCAAAATTGTTGCCATTTTATTTTCATTTTTAGGTTAGATGTTTGCAAAAAGAAGCATTATCTAGTACATTAAAAAATAAGCACAAAGTATTGACAGGAAAACATATAAACAAACATTATTTGTTTTTTATCATCTCAGCCAAAGTTATAGCGTGATTGTGGAAGAGCAGCAGGTTGCAGACCCTGCACTATAATGTAAGTGTATTTAATATCATCTATAAAAGAAAACAAATAACTTTTTTTCTCTTATCTCAGATTTTGTTGTACACTTTCTTTGCACACTGTAGCTTGCACGCAGTAATTCATTCTGTTTGCAGTGATGATTAATATCCTTACCTCCACAATAATACAACAGAACAAGCTAAAAATTTATTACCACAGTGACTTGATGAATAAATTTCTACTCTGGGTGCAGGAGCGGACGGCAAAGAGCAGGAAACAGACGGGTTCTACCCCCTGCAGAGAGCGCACTGTTGCTGAGAGAAAACCATTAACTCATCCTCAGCCATTCGTCTCATCCTTATTGGAGCTGAACTGAGCTGAATCGTTACCTCGCCGATCCGCCCCTGCCTGGGCTCAACCAAGTTGATCAGTCCCTGCTTGAGCTGCGCTTTGATAAGTTGGTTTCGTGAATGAATTTGGGTTACAGCTAAAGTGAACGAGTTAATGTAGATGACGAATCGTGTCTCGTGAGTCAGTAAAATGACTTAAGACTGGCTCAGACTCCGAGACAGTCTTAAGGAATTTGTTAACAAGAAATGAAGGAAATAAGCTTGACTATGAAATCTCAACGGTCCGCAGACATTGTGCATACAGTCTGTGTGGCTCACAGAATACACAGATTACTTAGAACAATGTTGTTCAACTTCTGGTTTGTAGACTGATGTAAACCACATTTTTTAAACATTTTGCACCTTTATCTGTCTCATGTTTAGTTACAGACTTATGCAAAAGTGCTTTAACCAAAACCTCTGATAAACATTCAGATGAAGACAAAGATTCACATAGTTTTCTAATCACAGTAATTTTCTCAGCAAAATAAACATCCCAGTGTAATATTTCCCTTTGTTTGAGTCTAGCTTGTCTACTTTTCAGTGTTGTGTAAAAATAGGATGCTTTAGACACTTCCAAAAGGAATCTGTAGAAAAAACCGCTGCAAAAAAACAGACTTTACGGGTCACATTGCACCATCATGTCATGCTTGAAAAGATGTGAGTTTTCTGCACATGTCATGCTTGAAAAAATGTGAGTTTTCTGCAGAAGCTCCAGAAACAAAGAAAAGCTTTCAGATTAAAAGACATTAAAAGCACCAAACCATCCAGTGACAGGAAACCTTGAATGACACTGATTCCATTTAGAGGAGTAAATGAATATTTAGAATATTTACCACTTTTGAAATCGGACTGTAATGAAAGCTACAGTCACTTCTTTCATTATCTGCATTTGCATTGACCATGTAGTTGCATAATTTGGCATTTTGAAAATAAATTTGCTTAACGGAAACAAGGCAAATTCGAAAAGCTCTCATTTTCAATAAAAGTTTTGGTGTTAGGATGAGATGTTTTTTTTTTAACCGTATCAGAATTGGCTTGTTTTGCAAAACTGCAATGGAAAGACTGTTTTTCAAGTCACACGATCAACATTTGGATGTTGCCACTGAAGCAAACCATGAGGAAGAAGTCGGCAGGAAGTAGCAGGAGGATCGCGGCGTGGCATGCTTTCTAACGACTCACATGAACAAACGTATTCACATGTGATTTTAACAGTGTTTCTTATTTAATGCAAACACCGCAATTGCAAAATTATGTTTTTCCTACATTAGTGGAATACTGACAAAGCTCTGCACTCATTTGTAATGGAAATGCAGCTACTGATGGCTATGCAGACATATTTTCGCATGTTTTCAGCGTTCTGTGATCTCTTCCAGGACGTACCCGTTGCTCTTGACAGGAAACAAAGGTCTGAAATCCTGGAGCCACTCCGAAGCCCAGCTGGTCTATGAACGGCGGCTCGTCCTGCGTGTGGATCTGAACCTTGATCCCAGCTTCAAATGATGTCTCATCTGTTGATGGTAAAAGGTTAGGACGGTTACAACAGGGATGATGATTTGTATGCACACACGAGCCTACGCCATCATTACTAACCAGAAGGTGCTAAAGTGTTGCAGTGTTGGAATATATTTGAGTCAGGGGAGTAAAAACAGACCGGAAACTGAAAAGTCTTAGCTGAAGAAAATCTTAGAAGCTATCATTGCCTATTCATCAAAATCTGAATCACTCCATACATCATCGTTTCTCATGAATGACAAACACTTTGGTATTTTTGTGGGTTAAATAGCCTGAATAAGGAGCGAAAGGATAAAGTGGATGGATTTTCCAAACAGATTAGACGATGACAATGCCTGCCTCACTGTAGCCTTGCTTACTGCAGAGGAAATGAAAGTGAATGTATAAATTATTAAATAAATGATGATGAGGATAAAACAAAATCAATACAGCTGAGAGCTTCCTTCCCCATAGCACTCTGCTGTATAGATTTTAAATCAAAGAGATGGGCCTCTTTAGACTTGAGGGAAACCCCTCAATGACACATGGACTTCAAGCAACACCTCTGCAAGCAAGCATATTTTTTTCACAATAACTGACCTAAAATGCTAATTATGCAGTAAGCAAGTCGGCTCCTTCGAGAGCCAGCTTGGTGATAATGTCCAGTGTCTGCTTCCTGCCAACCCAGCCCTTCTCTTCCCCTTCTTGGTTGTCACTCGGCATCATCTTCTAAGCGGAAAGGCTTTCTCACTATTTTCAATTAGGGAGCTAAAAATTGTGGCAGGAGTTCAGCAAGAAAGCTTCGACATGGTGTGACAGATTTGAACTGCTACATATTGGTCCAGTGAGATTGAATACCGAGCCGTTTTGTTCTGCTGCCAAGGAAAATGCTCGAGAGGCGGAAGATAGATATACAAAAACAGAAAGCATCCCAATCTTCTGCCATGCTGCAGTCATGGCCATCCTTTGTGGGTTTCATAGAATAAAAATCACTTTTTTTCACTTAATGTGGAAGAATTCCTAGTATCCGCAGACATTCTTGTTAGGGAAGTCAATGTCCAAGAAAAGCTGAGAAAAAATAAAAAATCATAACCTTGTCAGTCAGGAGTCTAAAAATGTCTCAAACAAAATGTAAACCTTTACACATATATTTCATTTTGGTATGTTTTGTTGTCATTTTAACTTGTAAGTGTGACTTTATTACAATTTTACAATCAAAAAAGCAAAGTTTAAATTAATATTCAAAAATAATTGCAGACATGATATAGTCGAGTCGAGTTTAAGTGAGCTAAGAAGATGAATCCATAAATTTTAACAAAGACCACAGATTGAAAATATTAGCATTGCTTTATTGAGAATGATATTAAATCTGATTAAATTGTTTTATCATAGATAAATCATCAGATTTTAAATTGTTTTGCATTTAAAATTAAAATGATGGACATGTTTACTTTTTAAAACTGTAAGGATCTATATTCATAGTTTGACTGTTGTGTTTCCATAGCTACAGGATGGTGACATGAGTTTAATTTTTGCAATTTAGCTTTGTTTATTCCTAAAAAAAATCTCATGATGTTAGCGGTGTAAACAGTCATATTTAATAAATTATAATATGCATTCACAGACCTGCTCGTCAGACTAAAAGTACCTTTGAAAAATAACCTTTAAGGAGGTATTAAATACTTTTCATTTAGCCCACATTAATGTGATAAATATTGGTTTGATGTCATATTTTAATTTCAAATGTTTTCATTAACTGAAGGTGGAAAATAATCATGACTAACAGAAATAAAGGATTTCAAACATCAATATGTGTGTAACTAATATTTATAATGTGACAAAGTTCCTGAAATAAATGGGCTTTTAAGTAATATTTTCACCTATACTAAAATGTTTTTATTTTTCTGCTTACATATTTAAATTTTTTAAGAAGAGCAACCAAATTCAAATTCCTTGTTTGTCTGCATGGATTATGGTTAAAGAGGAGGATATTCTCAGAAAAAAACAAGATTAGAGGTTGAACATTAAGCAACATGTAAAAAATAATTTATTACTCAACCAAACTTTAACCAAGGGAATCAGGATTCATCACACTTGTTGGGGTTGAACTTCTTTAATTCCACGCGACTCTATTCTTGGTGTTTGTTATTTTTTGTCTCAGTTAGTCTGAGTCAGTGTTGTGAGCAGGCAGCACACAGAAGAAGCCCGTTGTGATGCCATCAGGCGCTGATAATAGACTATTTCTTTAAATCCTTTTGATTGCATTTGAGGGAACAGACGGTTCTCAAGCAGAAAATGTGCCCTGCGTTATAATACTTGTCTGTTCTGTGAAGCTCTGTTCACGTCGAGTACTGTCACAAAAGTTCAGCTAATAAGACAAAAAAAGTGTTTGGCAAGTTTCAAATAATGGAAAAAATCTGAACAGAAGCTATTTCTACCATTAAGAAATCTCCTGTAGCAACACTGCATAAGGTTTTGTATAAGTCAGCAAAGAAATCAGAGCTGACATTATTTTCCCCATCAAATCCCAAAGGAGGTCTGCATGATTTAGGTCATGACTCTGGAGGGTTATCCTCAGACTTTTACTTTCTCCTAAGAAAGATATTTTTATTCAAGCAGCTGATCTTGTTGGGTAAACCACCTCTGTGGCTTAACGATCCTTTAGCTTCCTCTTATTTATCTGGACTGCAAACCTTCCTGAACCTTTTCTGATTAGATCAGATCAAATTTGCTGTGTTTGTTGTAAGGATGGAGAATTGTGTTTCTGCTGATCTGGTGGCAGTTTTTTCTTTTTTTCTGCACACATCACCCTTCTGTTTGCAAAGGACACGGTCATTTAAATATGCTGAATCAGACAGCGTCTCACTTTTAATGTTTTATTGCTGTTAAGAAATAACTCCCTGAAGTCGTGGTAGATGATTCATTTCTAGGAATACTAACATTTTAAAGCAGAAGGTTACGATGCTATTTAAAGCATCCCCAGTATTTCTGTTATTACTGCAAGAGGTCAAAGCATAATGAGTAGGATTCCAGAATAACTCGTGTTTGGAGACTAGGACATGACTGGGATGTTTTCCTTAATGACTAGACTTTAGAAAAGCTGTTTTTTACCTTCAAATATTATTTTTTTATCAATATATTTGATGCCTCGTCGTTTTTAGAAAGAAAGATAATAATTTTAACCTTTTACTTGACTGGTTGGGAAATTAAATACTTTTAAGAAATTGCAATAAAATAAAGTTATCATTGTAAGAGGCAAAATTGAGACAAGCAGAGTCTAAAAATCAAAGCAAGGGTGACTTTATATTGGAATGCAGTTCTCCCCTCTGCCATTCAGTTTTTTAGGTTTATAGTTCCTCAATAACCTCAAACCCCTTTTACTGATCAATTTGTCATTAACGTGATACCAGGTGATCCAGAGAGATCACTGGAGGGTGTTTGTTTCAGATGACGCAGAACCAGAGAGGCGTGTTGAAATGTCAGAAGTCCTGATATTTAAGTCTTATTCTTATAAGTCTATTTTGTACTAATGCTGTCAATTTATTACAAAAATAATCAGACTAATCCCATTCTAGTGCTGTTATTAATCACATTTAACCACTGTGCTTAACTTCCTAAGCTTAAAATGTAAATATTGTCTGCACATCTAGTTTTTAAGGTATAATGGGAAAAAAAGGGACATCCAGGTAAAACAGCAGTTAAACAAAAATATATATATGTGTATAAAATGTGTATTTGGAGCATTTCCTCCATAATGTAAACATGCAGACTGTTTCAGCATTGAATTCAGTGCTTTAAAGAAGAGCAAGTCCTCAAAATGATACAATCTGTAATAGATTCGGCTGATTAGATTCTCTTTGTTACAGACATGCTCTGACTCTGTCTTCTAGTTGAGGAAATTTGAATCTTAAGGGGATGCTGTGATTGGCTGAGTTTGGTGGCGTGAGCAGGAAATGCTCTGTTCTATGAAATGACAGGAGCAACTGTTTGTCATTGTTGGAATATGGAGACACGGAGTCGCCTTTGCAACATGGAACCAGGCATAGACTAATAACAAGGACATGTCTATTTGCAGATTCATCTCTACCTGACTTCTCTGAGCGGCTTTATGAAATCTGCATCACAGATCATGATCCATGTGACGACGTCCCAATATGGATCAGAGCGTAAAGGTGGTGGGTCGAATTCGACCTTCCATTGAACATCGACACCATTCAGCTGATCAGAACAGACTCATTCAAACAGCAGCAATATCTTTCATAAGCAAAGTTGTTTTTGTAGCCTTTTCCCACATGAGATTATGGTTTCATTAGATGCATCCAATGCTTCAAATTAAATCAGGGGTGGCATTTTGTTCTCCGACGGTATTCAGTGGCAGTTCTTGAATGAATGCGACCTCGGGTGAGCCTCTCTCTCTGTGACCAGCATGCACATTCATATTACTGGATTACTGAGAAGCAGACTAGAAGACACTTCACTGAGTTTCTAGCTTAGCCAAGAATCAATTGTTTTTACTTTCACAAACTTTGCTTTCAGGAGTCTGAATCACAACAGTTAGAACAATTCAGTGCAGCTTAAATTGTCCCAATGTTATACAAATATCACAAATGTTCATTTTTATTTCTAAAAGGGAGGTTTCATAAATCTCAAATTATGCTTGAGATTTATGAGATGTTATGATAAACCCATTTGCACCATAAAATTGTGCAAATAAGATTTAAAAAATACATTTGCTTAATGCAAACATGCTTATTTTGAACAATTCTGCGCTAGAATAATGTGTTTTTTCACAGACGTATCAAAATAGATGCAATGGAAACACTTTTTTGGGTCACGATAGTCACGTGATCAACAGCTGGATGCTGCTACTGGCAGAAATGACGAAGACGACAACAGGAAGTAGCAGGAGGAGTTCCAGCTGGGTCCACCAGAGCTCTCACAGCATCACACGCTTCATAAAAGTTTGTCTCATTCCAACATTGCTCTTCTATAAGATGGCTGCCATTTCTCCAAAACTCTGCACACGTAGCTGCTCCCAAGTACGAGGAATTTGTCGCTGCAATGTTTGAATCAGACGGCGACGTTTCCTGTGATGGTTGAATTATTAATGTATCTCATGTAACTGTTTACATCCATCACTGCCATAATTTTAATGTTTTATTGAGTGAACAAGTTTATTCACATGCAACTTTAATTTAATTTCTTATTTAATGGTGAAACTGTGTTTTTTCAACATTAGCAGCTCCGTTTGCAATAAGCAATAGAAAACTTATTCTGGACAAAACCAACTTTCTTGTTTTCCATGAGCTCTCGTACCATTCCCTGATAAAATGTCGCTCTACTCAGTGAGCCATATTACACATTATTGCACATTATATATTGTCACTAAGCCTCTAACCCTATTATATTGCCTTAAAAATGCATTTTTTTTCTTGTTCTGTCAGATTTGAACTTGCAGCTCTCCTGCCTAATAGTTGGGTAATGTCTAGGTGGATACATATGTTTCTCACAAACAGTCAGGAGTTTTTCTGCTGCGTCAGTGTTTGAGTGGGTGAATAAGATGCAGATACTGTAAAGTTATTTATTCACTAAAGTAGAAGATTATTTCTTCTACTTATTATTTCTTCTTCTTCTTCTACAGCCTATTTTGGGGAATTTTTTTTGCCACTGAGGAAGCATTGCATCATTGGGCAGTCGCCTGGTAAGTTTCATGTTATGCAAATTGTTAAGTAGCAACACAATTAAATTTTTTTTAAAGTCAATTAATAATTGATGAATTTCTTTGATATGTTGAGGTGTTATTTTTGTATAACACAAAGCATTAATCTACTGCTTAAACTGTTTTATTTGTCCATACTTAGCTTCAGACAACCCAGATCTGAAGCAGTGGGAAACCCCCCCGCATATTACATGTTTTATTTATAACTATGAAGTTCTTTGGGTCTCAGCATTTCTTTTTTTTTTTTTTTTTTCAAAACTCGATGGGACTTTTCGAGGTGAAACGTTGCATACTGAAAAATCTTTGATACAGTTTGCATTCTGTATCACTGAAACTGCATATGTGGCTTTAGTTTCTAACAAACCCAAAAATATCTGTCTTCAGACAGGTTGGCAGGTTACCCTATCAGCCACAAACTTTCCAGCTTTATGCCTTTATTCCTGTTATATGTCTTGCTTTGTGATTTTTATCAACAAGTAATCTCACATTAAGAATATCAGAGCCTTTCCTGGAAGTGCTTCTGAAAGCCTTGAGCTCTTTATGATATATTTTCTAAGTGTTTGGTAAAATATTTAGAGCTTACTGTTTTGTTTTCTCTCGTTTTACAAGCCCATGTGTATTTCTCACCACACCATCTGTTTGCCTTCCAGTCAGATTATTTCATTTTGCCCAAACATTATTATTTGCACTTATCACTATAATTTTACATAATTGGAAGAACTCAAGACTCTGTGTAGACCAATCCGTGACCTGTAGTGTCTCATCATGTGCTTATCTGTCCAAGTATGCAATTATTGTACTGGAGCTTTGTTTGGGAATATTGGCACAGAAAAATTAACACATTTATAGATCCTAACAGAAATTAGCTGCTTTGCTTTGACATGTTATTTTTAATGAGGTAACACTCCTGTTCAGTGTCATACTGAATAAAATGCTGATTTGTGTCAAGCTTTATTGTAATAAGTACAAAAACACTATTGCTCAACTGCCAAATCTACATGTTTTGCATATTGTACCAAACAAGTTAATGGAAATGCTGCAACAAATTATGTTGACTCATGTAAGTTTGTCTGTTATGTGACGAGACGCTGCTTTCCCCAAGAGTTGCTCCCTTTTTTATTCTTATATGAATCAAACCAAAGGTCAGGACCCTAATCAGCCAAAAGAAAACGCTTCCATCATAACATTCAGTTAAGAAGTTAAATATGAAAAAATATAACAAATCTCAAAAGAAATGCCAGAGACTGGAAAATTACCACAGTATAACACTTCTTCTAAGCATTTTTTAGGAATGAAAAAAACAAACAAGAAATTCTAACTTTCAAAACAGCAGCACATATTTTCTATATAAAATCAAGCATACACTTTTAAAGCACAAGAGTAAAAATCATTTTTGAGCACAAACTACATATATCCATGAACCAAACTGTGGTGGATTCAAACCTTTCATGTGTTTGCTCTTCAGAGGAAATTTACCTCTGCCCTCACTGAGCAGCATCCCAACTCTCTCCTTGTCAGATACTATTTGCCCAAATCGCTAACTGGCTCACTGTATGCTGACATTATGTAAGTAAATACGGCTTTCAGCCTTCATTCTGCATCCAGGTCCTGCAACAGAGCCTTGCTGCCAGCGTCTAACCCATTCATTACAATAGATGAAAAAATGTTGCTTTTGTTGAATGTTTGGGTAAATGCAATTCTTAAGTGATGGATTAAATTATGCAAGTATTAATTTGATAAAGCAAGTTTTCTTTTTGTTGCAAGGAGAAATTCTTGGAGGTTAAAATGATGCATTATGTAATCTAGAAGACTGAGCCAGATTGATGAATGGTGTCTTTATATATTTAGATATCAAATAAAAACAAAACCTGTGATTAGGAATATCTTTACATATATATATATATATATATATATATATATATATATATATATATATATTCTTTTTTTAAA
>NW_015113707.1:58396-82460 GCF_001443285.1 Poecilia latipinna | reverse complement strand
ATATATATATATATATAAAAAAAAAAAAAACTGTGTATAGGAATATATGTATATATATATATATATATATATATATATATATATATATATATATATATGTATAATTTTTTTACAATTTGGTTTCCAACTCATTTAGTATATTTTATGTTTAATCACTTTCAAATAGATAAATCCCCTCTTAATGGAAGCTCATCATCAACATTTATTTGTTGAAATAATCTGAAATGGACTCTGTGGAAAGGTATGTTTACAAAACATTAAAGTCAGGAGTATCTTTGATTGATTGATTACAATCTGTATGACATTTGGAAATGTAGTTAAACTGTAGGAAACAGAAATCCAATTTAGTTTTCTAAAATCAAATTCTCACTAACACACAGAAATACTTTTAACTTTTATGTAAAGCGTCATTTTCTGGACTTTTTGGTTGATATTTTGTCTTTTCTGTATAAAATGAATTGGCCATAAAATGTATGACTGTTCATTTGTTTCTACTTGTGCAAATCAGCAGAGTATAAATGATTATTCATCCAATTTATTGTAATTTAAGACTTTCATTTTGGTTTGTGTGTTTTTTCATATTGGATGTTATTTTCAATTCTTTTAGATTTTAAAGAAGTCATATCAGACAAATCTAAAGTCACATTTCATATTTTGCTGGTTTATTTATAAATGTAAGAATATAAATGGGGATATTAAGAATATTTTGTGGTGTTCACATACACAGACTGAATATGTGTGTATTGAGATCAATGCTGTGGCATTCACAGTGTTCTGCTGCATCAGGACCGGGTACTTTACTTTACCATGTTGTCAGCATCTTATTACATATTAAAGGATCAATAAATATTTCTGTGATCTATGAGTGCCCCCAAGTGGTCAGACAATTATTAGTGGAATAAATCAAAAAGTAAATTATGCCACAAGCTTCACTTTCAGTTAAAAAAAGTCCAGCATCCGAAGCTAAGTGAGGCTCTGTGGGAAAATGAATGTCCAAATAATCCAGATTAAGCGGTGATGAAGTTGTGTATGCTACTGTACTTAATGTGTTATTAAGCAATGCAGAATCAATGTTTTCCTATGAGTAGCTTCCTATATCACCAAACAGAAGACAAAAATATTTAAATGTGTGACAAGAGTATTAAAAAACTCTGAGCTCTTAAAAGAAGTAGAAGTATTCAATAAAATCCATATAATTATACAGTTAATCTCTCCTGCAGTAAAAACCAAATAGTTATTCAATAACATTATATAAGAACAATAAATGTTATAATTCAATCATTCAGGCGTGAGGTAGCTGTGGCTTATATTTAAATATTGCAGTGTAGATAAAGCTTTCTGTGTTGAGCTTCTTATTTAATGATGACCACCAGTGCGGTCTTTTTGTGATATTATTTTCATAGTGCTTATAAAACACTGAAATAAAACACACAGCAGCATTTACAGCTGCATTAAAATCAAAGAGTCGGAGGCCAATAAAGCCTCTCTGCAGATGAACCTGAATAGATGAGGAAACACACATCACAGATCGAGTCTCCATCTTTTCTCATGGTTCCTTTCAGCTACACTGTCATGCAAAGAGATTCATGCATCCATTAAAAATGTTAACCCATTGCAGACCAACACAAGAAAGCAAATAATTCTGAAGTGAAAGTTAAATGCATAATTGTCCATTTTTTTCCCTGCGCTTTGATATTCAGCCTTTTTTAATTTGATATCCCAAAATAAAATGCAACAAAAAGCCTCCAAAAGTCAGCCAATTTGTGAATTAAAAGACAAATTCAAAAGTCAAGTTAGAGAATTAGTCAACAAAGCAACTGTTAGTCAAGCAGTCTACAAACATGACCTTTATGAAAGAATGAAAGGGCAATAAAGTGGAAGAAAATGGAAAAGAACATTTCTGTAATAAGCCTGCAAGACAAACACCTCTGAACTGCATGTGATTCATAAACTACCTGTGAAAATGGTGAATCCCGCACAGTTGAGAGTTTAAAATAAATGAACCATCGTAAGTCTCCTCATGCAGACCAAATTCAATTTTATGCCCATTTTTTTGCCCATATGCAACCGATATCCCACTTTTCTCTCTTTTCACACCTCAAAAAGGTGTGATTTGTGCCACTGAATCATATACGTTATGTATACATGTATCCAACATTTTTTAAAGAGTCTCCATTTAAAATGCATCATGTCACATTTTATCATTGACTTGACACCTGATAAAATGTCTCAGGTCAATGGCTTCTTCTAATTCTGTACCAGAAGAAGCCAGACGTGTTAAGCCTGGACGTAAACAAAAGCTGGAGTAGATGTGATTTCTTGTTTCTTCTTGTTATGGTCTTGTGAAAAATACTGCTGACTGTACAACAACTTTAAAATCAGTCTATAAACAACGGCATCCGTCACTACGTCTGTAAACATGTAAACATGTAAACAGGTAAACAGTGCTCTGCTGCGTCACTTCTGCGTTCTTCTTCTGTGCATAGCGGGTTAACAGAAGTCTGATTTTGGTCGTATTTTATTAGCAGCAGTAACGGCCATGTAAAAAAAAAACTACATTTCAGCAAAACAATCTGAATTGAACTTCAAGACTTGTTGTGTGAACGTAGCCATAGATGAAACAAAACGTTGCTTTGATCTTGAAGTATTTCTTGAAAGGAATTAAAGTTAACTCCAAAATTGCCTTTGATGTAAAAATCTGAAAGAGACTAAAATTAAGGTTTATAATGGCTCTTTTGACTCAACAGGGCTAAATGTATACACTTTTAATATTTTTATTTGTTAAAAAAATAAAACTATTGTTTTCCTTCCACATCACAACCATTTACTATTTTGTGACAAAATACTTTGCGGTTTGTGTTTGTACCATTGCAAAAAGTATCAAGACGTGTTAGTACTTTTGCAAGGTTGTTGCAGTGCATTTTAATAAAAATAATAATAAAAAAATCTTAATATCAATCAGTCAATAAAATTCATCAGTGTGTCGACTCTGTCAAATCATCCCTAAGAGGAACATTTTGGATTGACAGATTAACTTGTTGGCTCACATGATCTCTGGAGATAAAACAAATTTAAAGCATCACTTTAATAAATGGATTTAAGGCTCCAGGATTACATAAAGAGAGCTCACAATGCAATCAATCTAGCCTCATCAAGCTAAGTCTTATGGATTAGACGGGAATCCCAAGGGTTGCTTTACTCCCCACTGATATTAAATAAATTACCATATCTGAAATTATCTGGCTCCTCTTCTGACTTATGTGCTACTCTATTAAACTCTAAGCAAGCAGAAAACATAAATATAAAGCTTGGTTTCAAGTTTAGACAATCAAATCTGCAGACAACTCGAATGTGATCAGCCTTTGAGTTGATCTTACCAGTCTCTCCCCACACAGGCAGGTATTCATCCTGCTGGATGTCCAACATCAGCTCCAGGCCGTTGCCCGTTCCGCCCTTCATCGTCACCAGAAGGGGTCGTCCATCTTGGCCTGAATTAAATGTGTAGCATTTCCCGTAGCGTGTAAATATCTGAAACACACACAGAAAGTCCAGGCTTTAATAACAACTCTAATGTTTCACATTCACTAAAACAAGAGTTTCAGACTTTATTTCCTACGAGGGATTAAAAAATAAAGGAAACAGCATCTGTTCAGGTTGAGCTATCAGACACGGATCTCAGAAGCCTTTATGTAGAGAGCCTGTTCACAAGCTGAACCCTGTCCGCTCTCAATACTGCATGATATAGTTTGTGCTTGAGAAAACAGGACATGATTTTTGTTTCAGAGTTGGACGACCTATGTCTGGCAGATTTCACACTGAGATATCTGACCCTCCCCCAACAAAAAGGTAAAAATATTACCTCCTTTAGAGCTGAAAGCAAATCAGACCTTTCTGGATTTTAAAAAACAAAACAGAAAACCACCTGATTTCTCTACTGTTTACAAGAACAAATAGATTATTTTGGAAGTTCTTTCAATTATTTGAACTTAAACCCGTGATGCTTTCTTAGGTTTACAAAAGCCTAATCTTAGGTTTATGTTTAGATTTTCTTTCTATATTAGAACAAACTAAGAATATCTTGTCCAGGGTTTGTTGCAGTATCAACTAATCAATACTTTGTAATACTTTTTAATAATAATTTGATTAAATTTTTTACATGTACAAAACCATTGACAGTGAATGCATAAAGTGCAAGTTTTTTAAAATGCCATTTTATGCCATGACCCTCAGCTTGCAAATGATTCCTTCCAGTTCTAACTCAACATTTTTCAGTTCACTGCATTTGTCTCTGCTGTGTCTTTTAGTCACAGTGCTAGATTTGATCATTTCAGCCATCATTGTGCTGGATTTGTTTTAAGCCTGCTAAGCTAGTTGATCACCTTTTGAAGGCACAAATCCCTCTGAACGGCTAACTCTCCCTTTCCTGCCGCAGATGAACTATTGGTGGCAAACACACCAGTAAGTTTCATATTCCTGTTTTTAGCACATTCTTTCGGGTAACCTATGACAGCCCCGGGCCAGCCCATGGATGTGCGTTAACCTACCCGGTTTTGCCCGGCACACCAGATGGCCATTCCACCCCAGGCCAGAAACACTGTTTAATGTGACACCAAACTGATAAGTTTGACTCAACAGGTGATTATTACGTACAGCATCATCTCTTTGTGCCGTAACAGGTGGAGAAGAAACAGGCCTAGGCACCCAACTAGCTCATTAAACTTGTGAGTATCCATCAGATTGTAGGAAATGAAGGAATTTGTCACAAAAATGAAAGTAATTGGTACATTTGTCTATGAAATCTGAACCATCCACACACAGCGTGAACACATTTTGCACAATGTGCCTGATTATGGAGACTTCAGAGTTTTTTCTCTCTTACAGCTGATTTGTGGTCGTCAGACTTCATGTGTAAACTCAAGGTATTGACATCTATTGTCCCGGCCTTAATTTCTTTTTGCGTCCGACACGAAATCCTTCGTCATCCTCACCATCCAGGCTAATCTTAATTTACAATTCTCCTTCCACCTCTGCTGGAATTTGCATTTATTTTCTCCGCTGTTCGTCTCCCCAAAATTACACACCGAGCCGCTAGAAACAGTTTCCAAAATTGATGTACATTTCTGGCAATAATCCATAAATTCCCCAATGAGGGAGTTTAGCTGAACAATTTGGATTTGCTGAACTCACCTTATTTCCCCTGAAACACAGAAAAAAAATGGCTCTGAGATTTAGATGTAATAATTTATAATCAAATCTAAGGCCTTAAATTTAACAAAATATATTTTATAACTTTCAACACTTAAACCCTGTTGTTTTACAAGATACAGCTGGAACAGTTTTCAAAAATGTCTACTTTTTGTTCACGTTGCCAAAGGAGAAAAGAAAACAAAGGAAACAGTGAAGAAGAAATAGAAACACATTCATTCTACGTTTCAACATTTATGGCAGTGAGGGTGTTTTGAACTCCCGTCAACATGCGTCTTGTTAAACTGTGGGAGGAAACAACAATATCTACAAAAAGAAACAGTAAAAGAAAGTTGTGCATGTATGGAAAACACTCAGAACTTTTAAACAATGGCCTCCAACAGCTTCATTTGAAATGCAGGCTTTCGTTTTGAAACGCTCAAGCTGAAACCCCCATGGAGTAATAACACACTATGAGACTTGATGTTCTCTGCAATTATGTAAAAAAATGAGCAAGACAAATGGGCCTTCAAAATAAAAAAATCCAATATTCTGCAGGAACAAACTTGCATATATAGATGGTTTGGTCTGATTTATAAAACATAAATGCATAGTTTGGTAACACTCAAGTTTACAGCAGCTACAGTTGATCTGGGGGGAATAAAAGTTGACAGCACTAAGAGTTTGATCAACATGAGAATATTCTTCAATGTTAAGACATTATCGAGGATTAGTACTGAATTAATAATATTTAATAATTGGATACAAAGTTTTATTATTTACAGCTGGAGGAGGTATACAGAGGAGGTATACAGAATGTACATCCACAAGTAACCAATGTGTTTTTGTTCTTGACCAGCCCAACAGTTACATCTCAACCCCAACTTACAAACAGTACAGTGAGCTAACAGCTGATAGCATGGTTAGCTGCATGGTTAGCTGCACGGTCTGTGGCTCTGTCCTGAGTAGAAGGACAGAGCCACACACAACAATACTGAGGTCAAACAATCAGGGAATCCACAGCTTAGTGTTGGCTCCAGAAGCTGCAGGAGGTGAAGGAGCTGCAGCAGCCAGACCTCCTGCTGCTGATGTGAGGAGTGACCAGTAGGAAGGCAAGAAACAAAATTTATTTTCAGTTTATATTTCTAATCTGCATGGAACGTCTTCAGTTTTCTCTGTTTCCTTCCATTCATGTTTATATTAATCAGTTATTTCTCCTGTGTTTGTTAGCAATTCTTTCATCATTTTTTGTGTTTACATCAAGTTACCCTCCACCGGCTAGTTTATTGTTTCCATGAGCTGCAGCACATTCAGTTACTTACATTCACTGGTTTATTACACCAGGGTGGTTTTTGGTTCTGTTGCCCTGCAGCAATAATGTCAGGATTCAAACCCTGACCTGGATTTCGGATTAAATTAGCATGTTAGTGTTGCTCTGTGGTGAACTGGCGACCAGTCGAGGGCAGTGGGTTCCAAAGTTTTCAGTTTTTGACCCACAAAGTAAAAATGTCATGACCCAGAGTCTAGAGCACACAAATATTTTTATCGAGTCACTTAAAAAATGGTATTATGACAATACAATTGGCATCAACAGCTAATATTAGCTGAACTCGTGTCGTTTCCTTCATGCCTCTTCATACTTCCAGTTCCTCTAGTGCGTATCTTTTCACTTCGTTTTTTGGATTCAGTGCTGCTTTCATTCATCCTCACTGTACATTTGGGATTTAGTTTTTCTGTTTAGCTCGATCTTTTCCATGATTCTGTCTCCTTCTGCCTCAAATAGCAAAAACTGACATGTAATATGTATGAGATGAATAAATTACTTGCTGTTATTTGTGTTCAGGTCATCAAACTGCGTTGCCAAAAAAAAAAAGACTTTTGAGAAGCTGGAAACAGATCTGTGAATTTATTCCACAAAATAAATAAATAAATCATTGAGTAATTAAATTGTTATATTAGTTCCTTCTATGAGCAAAGTAGATAATACTCAAAATGTCTTTGTGCTACATTTAGCAAAACAACTAAACTGTGATGAAAAACTGTATATTAGAAAACCTGAATGCTTCAAAACTTTAACATACTTGACTGTTCATCCATGTGCAGAACAGTAGAACCTGATGCTGGGCCACTGTTGCATTTCCAAACTACAGTATATCCCACTGGCAACGACGCGATTGCTGGTGAACTAATGGATGTATAATCTAATCAGAAACATCCAGAAAATGAAAAAGCATACCTAGAGTCCAAAATGAAATTTTTTCCTACTTTGTTTGCTGAGCCACATGCATTACAGTATCCTAGATCCTAATTAACTTAGAATTAACCTTCAATATGTTGACATTAATGTTTGGAACAGTAACAGGAAGCTAGTTTGGAGAGAAGATATAACAAACAGGAAATAAAAGAGTGAATAGCTTATTTTTTATTACCATTTCACAGAAGACAGAATGTATCTATCTGTATAAACTGGATGTATAAATAATCTCTTTGCAATGCTGCTAATAAAACAAAAGTCTACTTTTAGCCTTCTGCAATCGCTCAGAAAGCTGCCTTTCGTCTGAATTTTATGCAAGGACATTGATAAAAGATAAGAAGGCGTTTATTACATAGTTGACTTATGAGTCAGACGTTATTGCTTCATGACTCAAATGCCACAAACACCAGATGCACCAAGCTGAAAAAAATCAAACACAGCCATGCCTCACAAAAGAAAAGTTAGAATAATGTGAATCCTGCTCAGTGAGGTGTGTGGAATAGAGCGAAACCTGAATCAAATAGAGTCACGGTTATTCATAGGAGCCTGTAAAACACAATGCAGTGAAATGTAATGAAAAGCCCTCTGATAAGTCCAACACAATATGAGATGTGACCTTCAAGAGTGTAGGTGGCAAAACAGAGCCAAGAACAAAGCCTATAGTATCAGCTTATGTGCAGAATATAAATATCAATAAAATGCCCCTGAAATCCATCTTCTGTCCCAGAGCTCCCTCTCAGTGTAATCAGATCACTATTTGTCATTTCTCTTTGGAATATAAAGCCAGAAGATTTTTACAATATCACAAAGCTGCCTCCTTTCATCCAACAAAGTACCTGACAATTACAAATGGACTAAACCTGCAGAATAAAAACCTTGCTGTCAGTTTCAGACCTAACTAAGCAAAACACTGGAAAAATCCAAACTATTTGATACTACAATTTCTTTCAATCTTTCACAAAATATTTTTCTTTTTGTTTTTTGAAAGAAATATGAACAAAAGAAGAGGCTTTTAATCTTCGTAATCAAAGAAAGCATTGAGCAGAAACAGTGATGAGATTGTAACAAATGTGCGAGAGCGCGTACGTCTGTTTCTTGTTGCACAAGCCGGTTTGTACGAGAGCATGAATGATTGTGTTTGCCCAGGAGAGGATGTGTTTGTGTGCATGCATGCAGCCCCCATCCTTGCCATCTGCGTGTATGTGTTTGTAATGTGGTGATTGACTACAGCGCGCCCGTAGTCGGGAGTTGCTGTGGTAACCAGGAGATTGTGCCGGCTGCATTGAGTGACGCGCAGCAACAGTGGGTGCTGCCGCTGACCTTGGGGAGTCAGGATCCTCATTGTGTGCGAGAGACTCCGAGGTTCGCTGTGTCTCATGCATCTCTACGTCTGTCTGTCAACAAGCCTGTCAGTCTAATTCAGCTGTCCAGCTTGTTGGCGCCGCAGACGCACTGTGACATTTTCTCAATAATTGAGCGTAAGACGTGTGTTATTTTGTCAAGATGCAACCTTTGTTGTGAGTGAAATGAGAAGTTTGGTAAAAACATGTAGATTAAGTCATGTTTTATTAATTAAAGTTGCATGACCATTTCATAAAACTTATTTTTACACATTAGGTATTTTTCAGGCACACTGTGTAATTTTATAGCACAATCAAGTAATTAGGTTCCCTTTAGCTGTTATAAAAAATGCTGTTTTTTCAAAAATAACTTAAAAGAAATTTGACTGTGCATCTGAAAATGGTCTCTTTAAGACGCTTCTACTCTGTCCTACACTCCAAATTCAACATGTCATCACAACACTCCTCCATTATGCCGTTTACATTTGTTTTTAGTAGGGATGCACCGAATTATCTGCTATCTTATTTGCTAAAAATCAGCCACTGCCCTCTTTTGCTCTGCAGGGACAGAGGTTTGATGGACACACCAGCCAGGTCATGTCTGCACATTTGCATTTAACAAGAGTTATCTATATTTAGCGACACTTCAAACAAACAAAAAAATTGGTATCCCCAAAATCGGAATCAGCGATCAGCCAGAAAATTGCAATTGGTGTAACCATAGTTCTTGAATCTAAGGGGTGTTGGACTGAGAAGTAGTTTGTATGACAAACTCAGCAGACGTGCAGTTTCACACCAGCTCAGCTGCGAACTGAATCTCCACTGTAGAACTTTGGGTAAAAAGTCGGTGATTTATATGAGCAAGCATTTAGGCACCCAGGAGATGCAAGAATTTCTCAAACATGAAAGAAAGAATCAAAGCAACACTCCAGGTATGTTTTTGATGAGGGAATAACATTAAAACATGATGTGAAGCTGAAAAAAGTTGATTTCATATGACACCTGTCTTATTAGCTATAAGGAGGATTTTGGGACTCAAAAAGCTGAGATATCATCAATCACCTTCGATTCAGAAGCAGTCTAATGCCCAGCTGCTGCTACCCTGCATGTTTTTGATCTGTCGCTGCTTTAAACACCCGATTTAAATCAACGGGTCATCATCAGGCTTCTACACAACATGCTGGGATGTAATTACATTATTTAAATCAAGGACACGTCTAAAGCATGCAGGAAACCCGCCCTTGGAGATCATAATTGGATGCTGCTTCTTGAATGCAAGCCAAACCAAAAACAGTCCAATAGTGCTGTGAAATGAACCTGCAGATTTCTGAGTTTTTCTTTATTTTTTGTTTCACTTAAATGCTTCAGAAACACCAAGTGAATTTTAGTGTCAGACAAGAGAAAAATAATCTTGTTTCGTCTGAGTAAGCATAAAATTCAGTTTTCATTAAGACTAAAAACTATTCACCTGGCAGTATCTGAAAAGGGACTCACCCCATAAATCTAATAACAAGCCTTCCAGTATTTGTGATAACAGCCAGTCTATTTTTGACATCACTGTGGAGGTTGTTTACATTCAGTAACCTCCAGTGGGAGGATTCCAAGCATAAACAGCCAATTTAAGCGTCTGCTTAAATTGGCTGTTTACTGTCAGCATTATTGACAGCACCTCAATAGAAGTTAAGTCCAGACTTTGACTAGATCAATTAAAAATATTAATTTTCTGACCATTCAGAGTTGGACTTGCTGTGGTGCTTTGCTGTGGATGTGTACTTATGCACACATACTCCTGCATAAGTATGTGTGAACTTACGGTGATAAAATCAGTGATGGGTTTTTCTGCTCAGGAGTTCCTGGGGTTTTCCAGGGGCTGAGGAAGCAGGAAAAAAAGTCCAGAGCAGTTTTTTCAACCCTCCAGAGTGACAGATATAAATTATTTTCTGTTCCTGAGTGTCTTTGTGTCAAGGCTAAATGTGTTACTTTTTAAGATCTGGAATACTTTGTGTCATCATCAGTCAGGTTCTGTTTAAGAGATTCTTTCATTCTGCAATTCAGACAGGAACCAGGCCTGAGTGTGGCTCATAAAACTGAATGAAATGAAAGGGATTAATGGCAGTAAGTTTGTGATTTAACAACAGGTACAATTTTTATTTTTACATAGGGACAACCGGTGTGGACCAGTGTTAACATGGTTAACTAAAACGTATAAAAAAACGAAAACAAAAGTCGATTAAATATTTTCATTAATGGAGATAAATAAAAATGGTAATTAGTGGGGAAAACTAAAACCAACTAAATTTATAGATGGGATGCAATATAGATGGGACTATATTGTACATTTATAACTAAAACGTACTGGAATCATAGATATAGCCTTTGTTTTTGTGTTTATGAATCTTTTCATAAACACAAAACCCAAGAAAATAAAAATAAAAATTATAGCAAAATCTAGACTTATTTCATGTGACTGAGGTCAAACTGTTGTGTTCACAGCCAAACAGACTTTAAAAAGAAACTGGAAGAAGAGTTAAAAGGAAATAAATAATATAAAAACAATCTAAGAAAGAAGTGGCAACAATTTATCCATTAGTTAATATGAATGAACCTCTTATTATTATAATAATTCTTTTAAAAACAAAGAAAATGTTGCATCCAAAACTCAGAATAACCAGAAAAACTAAAATTAAGTCTAATTTATGTTCAGGAGTCCAAATAAATGTTTTCTTCTTCTGTCCGTTCAACAGCAGAAATTTAAAGATGCAATTTATTCATAAACAGATTATTTTTCCCCCACACAAACAGTTTACGTCAGTTGTCAGCAAACAACGGCACACCATAACCTAACTAATGAAAACTAGCAAACACACTAAAAATTAATTAGAACAAACAAAAAGTCACAACAAAACAAAGCTAAATTATAATGACAAACCCAGAATGATTATAACCCTGGATTGGATAGTCTTTTATTTTACTAAACTAATAACTTCTCAAAATAACTTTCCATGTTTGTTTGGCTTAGCTTTGTCTGCATAGGGGTTAAATACGATCACATCACCTAAACAGTAATTCATCCTGCAATAGCTGTTGGCGTACAACAGCATTTAATCTTTGCCAGGGAAGAAGTGCATTACCATAACAAATGTAATATTCTAGGATATGAATGAAAATATGGTATAACGTAGAAAACACCTTTCTGATTATATGCAAGAGCTGCTTATAAATCGTGCGTTGAATGACCCAGAAAAATCTCCATTTGATAAGTGCTACTCCTTCACCCATGTGATACACTGAGAAATGATTGGGTCCAAAAACATAAGCGTAGAGAGGCTGTAGAGGACATGGAATGAGATTTTGAAAGTACTTACTTCTGAAGTGCTTAACACAAAGGTAAGTAAAGTCTGTATTAGTCTGGATCTCTCCACACTTCATCACTAAACACTTCACACCTTAATACAAACCAAAAATCACCACAGGAAAAAAAAATATTTAAATAAGTTCACCTATGAGGGAAAAAAACCAGAGAGAGAGAGACATCACCTTCCTTGTTATTGCATAGTGTAAAAAATGTCACCGCCTTTTCCTAGGATAAATAATTCACAGAGAGACAGGCTGAGAGAATTCACATGGCTCTCGGCTATCCTTCAAACGACAATCTGACAAGGCTGAACAAGCTGTTCCTTAAAAGTTGCCAGGGAACCATTTTTCCTGTCCTCTATTGATTTTAAGATCAGCGGTGAGCTCAAACAAGCAGCGAGTTAAGACAGTTACAAAAACATAATTTCATCATTCTTGTTTAGCTTCTGTTTGTTCAAAAGAACAAGAGCAGCTAAACAGATGGAAAGAGCCACAATGAAAAAAAAAACAAAAAGCAAATGATCTGGATACATATTTCATGACTCCATGTGAATATTTAAATATTTCTGAAAAACACCCTGTACTTCACGTCTAATTAGTTAACGGCAGTCCTCATCATTAAGCAAGACAAAAAAAAAGCATATCAATATGGCGGATAAGTCCTATAGCTGCTGAGGATAATGAAAGCCTTCGCCAGCATCAGGATCCATGGCAACCGATCAAACTCAATCAATTTAAGAGGACCTTGCCATATGAAAGCTCCTGAGGAGTCACAAAATGTACCTTTATCTGATATTATTTTATCAGTTTTATACAGTTATTCTATTTACCTTTTCCAGAAGCAGAGAGCAGTTCTGACGTAAATGTATAAACAGAAAGACCTTGTCTTATACTGGCGATTTAAACTAGATTTAGCAGAAAAAGAAAAGAGAAAATCACATTTATCAGATAAAAATATCTCTTGATGCTACATAGAGTGACTTAAAGTATTTGTAGTTCCTTTGTATATTAGAACTCTAAGCCTTTCTGTATTTGTTTGTAGTTCATATTTAGTTCAAAACAACTGAGAGGAAAATGATAAATGGTTTTCAAACTCTTTTGCAAATACAAATGTGACAAGTGGGGCATGCATACAGCACCTTTAAGGCCCAGTCTACAACGGAAAGTTTTTTTTTCCAAGAACGGCTCATTGTTTTCAGAAAAGATTTCATCCACATGGAAACACAGAGAGTGCCTGAAAAAACTGCTTTTTCTCACCCAGACCTGTAACTGGTGCCAAACATGGAGTGTGGAACACATGAGGTTAGCTGTAAACACAACATAAAACAAGAAGAGTGGTGAACAACAAAGTGAAAGTTTCAGTGTGGACTTGGGGCGCAAACGGTAAAAAAAAACACCTTTTGCTGCAGTTACAGCTGCAAGTCTTTTGGCTTATGTCTTTACCATCTTTGCACATCAAGGGACTGAAATCCGTATTTACAGAATAGTTCACTTTCAATCAGATTGGATAACGAGTGTTTATAGGCAGCAAATGTCAAGTTTTGTTGCAAATTCTCGATTAGATCGATCTAAATGAGTTTATTGTAGATCTGCTGTTGCTGACCAGCTGGAAATTAAACCTCTGCTCCTGTCTCAAGACGCTTTCAGCCTCAGTTTCTTCCAGAATAGCTTCATTCATCTATCCATGGACTGGGAACACCTTCTCTGTCTCTGCTGAAGAAAAGCAGCACTATTCTGTCATATTTCACTGTGGAGATGGTGCATTCAGGCTGTTAGTTTTATACCATGCATAGGATTTTGAATCTAGGCCAGAATCTCTGCAGAAACTCCTCCAGCGTTGCCATAAGTTTCTAACTTCCCTCCTTGCCTGACCGGTCAGGTGGGCGGCAGCCATATCCTGGTAAGTTTGCACTTATGCCATAATCTATTTAAATTTTTGGATGATGGATTGAACAATTATGAAATAAACATTATTTTAATAATCTGTCACCGCTTTACTTTTCTTCACATCTTTACTCCTGGCATTTCTGTTGTCTTCCTTTGTGCTATTTGTTCACTAACATCTTCCAAGAAACCTTAGAGGTTTCAGACAACAGTTGTATTTATACAAAGTATGAATTAGAAACAGATGGAATCAATCTACTAATTAAGCACTATCTGCTGAATGTTATTCCAGGGTGCCAGAATAAATAGTTTGAAATGAAAAGTGCAATCACACACAAAATGATAACCTCGCATCAGTTTCTTTCCACTTCAAATGGCAGTGGAGGTAGAATTAATCACAATGAGATAACTTTATTAGCTTCCTTCTCTCAAACTGTTACATACTTTTATGTGGTACTGTAATAATGACTTTTCTGTCGGACAGTTGCTTATGGACTGAATGGTAAATGAACTGAACTTATATAGCGCTTTTCCAATCATTATGACCACTCAAAATGCTTTACACTAGAGTCACACTCACCCATTTATACACCGATACGCAGGTAGGCTGGGATCAAACCTTCGATCACAAGATGACTACTGTACCCACAGAGTCACAGTCGACCCCAATAAAAGAAATAAAAACTGTGTTGAAGAGAGAAAAGACGGCTAAGATTTTCCATCTCAGTAATAAGCTCCCATTTAATGATTGGCTGCAAGTAAAACAGGGGAATTTTACTCCCATCCTCTTAGAGTAGGAACACAACACTTCATGCATCATTTTTAATTTACCAATTCCAATGCAAAAAGTACTGTAATACTCTAAAGTTTTGAATTCTGCAGGTTGAAAGTAGCAAAGCTATCACTTTTAACAGTATTATTTATTTTAACGGTAGAATACTTAATCTGTCTCCAGACAGATTAGGACTGCAGGTGTAGTGTATTTTAAGCACCTACTCCCTGTTGTTCTGGTCCCACATAACCGTTATTTAACATACAATATTATATTCTGATTTAAAAATGTATTGTTGTGAAGTGGAGGCGGCAGATTACAGCACAGAAAAATGAGCAGAAGCAGAGCTGAAGGTCAGTGATTTCCTAAAGTCATGCAGGTAAAAATATAACTTTTAAATTCTCTCGATAGCTGGACCGTGTCACCAATTAGACTATTTTCCCATATTATCAATTCTACAACATTTTATATTGTTCTTATTTGAGATGTTACCCAGTTATATTAAAACTGTTGAAACTATTTGCAGCACAGCAAAAGGGTGTTTCAAAAACAACCCAGTTGGATGTTTAATCTCGTCTAATCTGATTAGTAAAGGCTCATAATAAATCATGAAAGTTTACACAACTGTGGAATTTGAGATACAACATACAGGCGCTGACACCACCCAACCTAGCAGCTTCTCTATAGTGAGAATGTTGTGATTTCTAAAGTTGATTTTGATCAATTTAGTTCTACGGAACTAAATTGATCCTTTCTCACTCTCAACTGGTTCTGCACCAGTTGAGAGTGAGAAAGGTTTTGCCACAAAGTAACCAAATAAATCTACAGAAAACATTATTAGTCAGTTGGAAGACCAAAGAAAACAACAACTCAATTTTAACTTTCTGCAGAATCAGACTCAGAGAGCCTCAACTAGTTAGGAATCAAAATGCAATAGAAAAACAATTTTAAAAAAGTATAAATATATTCATATTTCTACCACAGTTTAGAAAAATACAATCTTACTACACAATAGGACAGCTGTAGGGAAAACTGTTCAGTTTCCATCTCTGCCTCACTGATTAATGCATCACTGACAAATGGGACAATAAAACTGCTTAAACTTCTGACCATTATCACTCATTACATTACAGAATCATAAAACAGAAAGTAAATCACCAATAAAATATGTTGCAAGAAGGCCTGACTAATTCTGACAGGAGCTAAGCCTGTCTCTTGGTAAACTTCAATGGCCACGGTCTTCCTTCAACATACAAACTACTCACAATTATGCAAGTCCATGGTGTAGTTAGAGCATGCACTCCTGTCATCACCAGTGGTCAGAGGGTGAGATGCTGACCATGCACAGTGTAAAACTGTTCCTCACAAAGGCAACATGGAGACACAAAGGTCAAACAACTATACATCCAAACACCCAGAGCCAAGTGGCCCATTGATTAAACATGGAGCATCTGCAGGAAACCCCTGAGAAAAGGCCCAAACTGGGACCCAATCCTTGGACATTCCAGCTGCAAAACAACAGTCCTAACAACAACACCTCCATCCTATTGAGAAAAAAGCAGAACATTACATCTTGAAGCCAACACATCTGTTTTCTCTACATCATTTACATATGTGTCATGTAAATATTCATTAATCAAGATGTCAAGAGACATTAGTTTGTGTAGCAAAAGTGTACTGTAATATAATGACAAATACATCCCAGGGAAAAATAAATGTCCTTGTAATTACAGTGATTTTTTTTTTTTTTTTGGAAGATGTAAACACCAGCATGTAGAAAAAATGCACTAAATCTATTTATACAGTATTAAACAAATTAATTGTATCCAGATGATTTACTAAAGCCTAATTATTATGTATTTTTATGAAGTAATAATAGATGGATCGATTTCAAAGTTGTTGAGTACGGGTGTGGCAAAGTGTCGGCCATCGCTTCAGCCATTGTTTACATCTGGATTTATTATGTCTGTCTTCTTTTGAAGAGTAAATATGACACACGTCTCACATCGATGTAAAAATGGGATGAAATGCAACATGGCGGTTCTGACTGCAGACACTTTGAACATTATCTAATTTAGTATGGAAGTGCGATCAGACCTGGGCTGTTCAGACTGTGGGCAGTGGTAAAGGAAGATATATGAGCAGAAAAAAAAATCTGTGTGAACGAAACCTTTGTTTCTCAAATGATTAAAAGTCATTTAATACAGTGTTCATTTGGAGGGATAATTATGTAGTAATTGTTATGATATTAGCTAACATGAAAAGATTGTTATGAGCCATTAACATCCCTAGTCCATCAGTGTTACTGGCTAATAATCATTTTTCTCTCCCAAAGTAAAACATATGCAGCAATTGCAATCTGTAGTTTACATACTGGCTGATTACATGAGATTAAAACACCAGCCCTGTTAAATTTGCTTTAAATAAACTCTAGTTCGTTAGTCTAAAAAGTTCAGTTCATTTGGGGCGGAGTGAATCTGTCATCAAACTCTGATGCAGACCAAAAAGACGAACTCTGGTTCACCTACAAATCCAGGTTTCGGTTCAGTTGAAGTGAACTCTGGTGCAGTTCCAGTATGTGAACGCCAAGCAGACCAGACAGTGCTCCAAAAGCAGGAAGTGGACTGCAGCGCTGGGCATTCTGGGTAAATACAATCGAAACAAAAATATGTGAGTTTAGCGCCAGCAGGAGAAATGGTTGGTGGTGTTTTGCTGATGACAAAAGAGAAATCCCACAATTGCTAAGATCTGATGCAACATTTTTTAAATTTTGTGAATAAGGATGTTACACTTAGTGTCTTCTTCAGTGTTTTCTGAGTAATTTCCTTCAGTGGTTCTTGGTGCAGCGCCGCCACAGGTCAAAGAGTGAAAGGATTGCTCAAAGGGTTTGGTTGGTTTGACAGTGCCTTGAAAATGGAAGGAACCTCAAACTCAAGTCATTATTTCTCAGCTTATCTCTAAACCTTTTATTTCAGTTCATCTGTTGTCAGTGTTGCCTAATGACTGAGGTATTTTTGATTATATGTACCTGGTTACTGTTATTGTTCCTTAGACAATAATCCAAGTCATTTTCAGTAATAACTGAGAAAATAAAACATTTGCAAAAACAATAAAACTGACTAGGAGCTCTGCAGTTTAGACAGTTTTCAGAGAAAACAGAGCTGTTGGTGAAATTTATATAAATAATCTTCAACTGTAATCAACTTTGAAATAGCAGTTACTGTTTGCATAATTTGCGGTTGTAAATAGTGCAGGAGGTAATATGAAAAAGTCATTTTCAGTGACAAAGTGGCCATATTTGCTTAACTGCTTGAAACTAAACTGTTCTTGGTACAGTGCCACAGCTCACATCAGCGTCTTTCCTAGACAAGGCAGACATCTGTCTCTGTACAAAACCGTCTGAAACACTGACTGCACAGCACCTGTCCAGAACCAAACAAAACCCACAAAGGTAGAAAGAAACCAGTGAACAGGGAAGACAAAAATAGCCCAGAAAGAAAAAAAATATGTATATTGATTCTGTGAAGACCTGAGTTCATGCAAAGGTTTCTCTGCGTGCTCTGTTTGTGTAAAGAGACCAGATTGGTAATACCAAGCTCACAGCTTGGTAATGGCTTTATGGATATGCGTTTGTGGCGTTGCTTGCAAACTTTTATAACCAACTTCTGGATTGCTGTTTGAAATAACTGAAACTCTGCTTCTGGTTGGCTTAAAAAATAGAATTCAGAATATTTAGGACGTATTATCGTCTCCACATACCAACGACTAACGCCCAAAACATTTCAATATACAGAAAAAAATAAATCTGTGGGGGATTATCAATCAATAGTGGTAAGCAGGGGGGACAGAGGGTGCTTGAGAGGATGTTCTCAGATTGATTTCTCACCCAAAATCAATGCCTGAGACCTGCGTGAGTGAAGTGAGAATCAAGGATGTGTGTCGGTAAAGTTGGAGGAAGAAGAAATGGCAGACAGATAAAGTACGAGGAAGGATGTATTGATGAAGCCAGCGGACCATCTATGGAGACACACTGAACGTGGGGACGGGGTGGCAACAACAAAAAAAAAAAAATCAATATATTCCACCACCCATTGAAAGCAGCAAGACTCCAACCCCTCACCTCTAAGAAGTGACTCAACTTCTCTGGTTTGGCTCCTGACAACAGATTAACTTGCTTTCCTCGAAGTCATGAAGGGAATCATTGATTATCCACGCAGCAGCACACATCACCAACATTCCAGACTTTGGGACTGTGTTTATCTCTCAAACAGGTTGCCGTGGCTCCAAGGAGCATCCCTAAATAGTTAGTCAGGGAGAAAATGTGTTGAATTTTGATAGCTTGCTTCGTGTCTCTAAACTGCACTGTAACAACTTCATGATCCAGCTTTGGAGCTCAGTCAGATGACAAAAAGAGGGAGAGAAGAGCAGCTTTAACTTCAATCTAAATATATTTCCACCCCCCAAAAAAGGAATCCAGCAAATCAGAAGAAAAAAACATGATTTCTAAAACATAAAGCCAAGCTTGAAATTCTCACAAGGAAAAAAAATGTGTTTGTTGTTGTAATGAGGTGGGTGAGATGGGAGAACATTGGCTTTACATTGTTTTCACAGTAATGAAATGGAATCAATGAGGCTGCACTCTAACTAACTGCACTCTATCAGGCTGTCAGTGAATGTTGCAATGCATTCCTAAATGCATCAAAAAGTCTTCATTATAGGCAGATTGGTCTCTTTTGAGCACAGATTGATCCTGTTTAAGTCTGACACGAAACCACAACCGTTTGCAAATAAAATGCGTTCGCCTGGAACATTTTCTAAAAGAAAAATCTCAATGTTGTTTCAGAAAACTGAAAAAATTAATGATGGAAGATCTAACTAAATATATATATATATAAAAAAACATTAAATCCAAACTGCTACTATCTTTACTATATGATTTCCATAATTACACATCATCACCTTTCTAAAATAATGGCCTGTCATTTTTTGACATAAGTGATTTTGGCAAAAAAATAAAATAAAAATAATAACAATAAATAAATAAACAAATAAATAAATAAATAAAAAAGTCACCGCCTCTCTCTTTCCAAAAGATGTTTTAGGCTACAAAAATCACTGACAAAAAATGACTTGGGACATTATTTTAGGAAGGTGACGACATGAAGCCGGTCTCTTCATCAATATGTAAAGAAATAGTTTAATTACAGATGCGCATCACGAAAACAACAGGACTGAGCTTGTCTCTGCTGGTGGTATTTTCAAATAAAATTCAAGAAACAAAAGGGCATTCTACGGTTAATCAAATTATCCGACATGGCGAAGTGAAGGTAGCAGACTCTGAAACCTGGGTCAACCTGTTGGGAAGATGAGGAAGTAAAAACAGAGGGAAAAGGGACTTTGGGAACACTCACAATGCTGAAATTACGCGGCCCGCAGGGCTCTCCCTGGTACCGACAGTACAGCAGCATCTCCTCCAGCTGGTGTCCCAGCCGGTCCAGCAGCTCCTTCATACTCGGCTGGGACTCCAAAGGAGGAGGAAGGAAGTTTTTGAAGTCTAAAATCCGCGACAGCCACGGCGGCTCGCTGCCCGCGCTCTCTCCGCCGTCACCCAGCAGAGCCAGAAGCGCCTCTTTCGCAGCGGGGGAGACCTGCAAGTTGGGCGAGTCAGGTTCCTTCTCCAGCAGCCCCAGCCACCTCCCGGAGGTGAATATGTCCGTCTTCTTCATGCGTCGAGGCAGCAGCAGGTTCTGGTTGCAGATGGTGACGGCGGGGAAAACCAGCCGCTTGGCGTACACCATGTGCGCCTTGGTGTACATGGGCGAAGAGAGCAGGTACCGCACTCTGTTGGAGGACCAGGCGAAGAACAGAGCCACGGCCGCCAAGAACGCAAGAAGCCACGCAACTCTCCGTGGGTACGAGCCGCTGAGGAAGATGTGCCGTAAGCCGTGCAGGGTTGTGTGTTTCAGGAAGAGTTTCCCAGCTTCGGTGAGAGAACCCGGGCTCGGCTTGGATCCAGAGGACGGGCACATTTTCGGGAAACGCCGGTGCGCACATTCAACATCGGTCCCGCCGTGGTCAGGGTGACGGAGCCAGGACTCGTCTTTGCGCACTCGGAAGGATGCAGTTAGTGAGAGGATTTATTTTTTATTTTTTTTTATCTAGAGAGGAGAGGCTGAAGCGCACGCAGCTCCTCTCGGTCCTCTCAAGCACTGAGCAGCAGCTTGAGGCGGTGATGGGGGAGTATTTTGTCAGGCGCGCAGCGCTCCCTGAGCGTGTCCGGGAGGGGGAAGTGAAGTTAGTCAGAATGATTTAGTGCGCTAATGTGCAGCAACAGGAGTCAGGGGGATTATTTCATCTAAATTACAAGCAGTTAAACTCCGAGAATAAGTTCCAAAGAGACGACAGATTTAGTTAAAATCACACAATCATATTTCATAGCACGTTCTTCCCGCCTGCTTCCAAGATTATAATTTTCCAATTTCTGACATCTCCCCCCAAACACAGTGTGTGTTTTACGCACACAAACACACACAGACAGACTGTTGTGTCATAAATTAGGATATGATCTAAACGTCTATTAAGTAGTGAAGCTCATTTATTATAGATTTATTACATAGATATTGATATTTTTATGTGTTTATGTAGATTTTATAAAATGGGTTGCATATTATAAAAACACAATAGGATTCTCAGGAAATTTGAATAATGAAAAGGGATTCTTCTCACATATGTCATACAACTATTCATATGTTCTCCAGGAAATAGCTAGCTCATTAAAGAGTATCCAATCATATTCTTGAAAAGTTAAGTGGAAGGAAAAAGTGTGCAGGTACTGATTTCAAGCTGCTTAAGGTCAAGTGTGAAGTTTCAACAGTTGGTGATGATTTGAAGAGCCATGTTACTTGCTACTGCGTTTTATCAAGTCCAAAGTCAACACAGTTGTCGACCATACAACTGTGCCAAAAGTACCACAGCTTCATGAGCGCACATCACTGTTTGACTGGCTTACAGAGTCCCACTGACTGAATCTGTTTTTTTTAAAAGAGGAAAATAGAAATCAAGTTAACAAGATGAGTTGAGGGCTTTCTTTATTCGCTGCAGTCTTCCTGTAATTATTATTTATTATATATTATTGAGTCTACAGTCATGACCCGATCAGTCTCGCTTGTCAGCTTACAAGTAACTTTTGGGAATAACAACCTTTAAGAAGATATTAAACATAGTTTTAAACTCTGCACATACTTTTAAAAAACATTTCTGTTTCTAAAAATATTGTTTTTATTGGTCTGATGTTATATTTAAATTTTAAATGTTGTGTTTTCATTAGCCATTAGCAGAAAATCAACATGACTGAGAGAAATCATGATGTTTGCCAAATTGATCTATGTAATGTGTTTCACTGATAGTTACTGAAATAGATGGACTTTTCAATGATTTTCTAATTAAATGGATGGGTCTGTGTACAGCATACAGTACACAGACACTTTTCAATAAAATTAAATACCTTTTGCAACGTTCAAGATTAACAGAAATAAACTGACTTGAAATAATCAATTTGTGTGGGATGGATCTATATACATCTTTTAAATTGAATTGCTGAAATAAATGACCTTTCCTATGATATTCTAATTTACTGAGATGCACCTATAAGTTGCTGCTGAATATGATTAGTGAAGCTTGCTGACTGAAATCTCTGGGCTCAGTAAATGCAGATCATTTGTCTTCCTTTTCAACTCCGTCGCACACATAAATAGCTTTGGGGACACGTGCACCTTAACTCCTGCAAGCTTCACAGTTTCTCACTCAGTGTTTAACACTTACTTTACAAAGGTTAATAGTAGAGGGGATGTTGTCTGCAACATGAGAGCGACACCAGTTACATTACTCATTATCCTGCATCGCTCGCACTCGCATGAAGGGTAAGTAAAGCTGACATTACAGAACTGACAGATGTGCCTCAGTCAAACGTATTATCAGAAGGAAAACAGAAAGGTCAGGATGCTGCTGGGAAGTTAATGAAAGTCCTGTGATGCATCTTTGAAGGATGAAGTCTAAATATGCTAAAGCGCACCTTTAATTGATTGCATGGTGGGTGTTTTTGACTCCGTTACGCCCAGGTTTGTTTGTATCGAGGGCGGAGCTTTTGTCAGGACTTACAGCCATTGACAAAGCATCTGCAAAAACAATCTCCCTCTTGGGGTTTTTGGTCAAGCTGTAGCTCACGCTTGGTTGGTCATCAACACACACAGAGATCCGAGAGTAAGAGCTGCTGTGCAAAGTGTCTGCTCCACCTCTGAAGCAGAGAGTGTGGGTTTATTGCTCTGTGCATGACGGAGGAAAAAGAATTGAGCATGAATGAGAGGAGGAAGAGAAGTCGGCAGAGGAGCACTTAGAAAATCAATGTTTCACATCTTGTCACTTTATTCTGAAACATGGAGAACTGCTAAAATACGTGAAGACAATGACAGGCAAGGCATTCAAAAAGTACTAATCAAGTAAAAGTGGAAAGCTGGGTATTTGTTCATTTAAGTCGAGCAAACAACAGTCATCAAGCTCAGGCCTGCAAAAGTAATATCACATTCATGTTTTGAGATAATTATAAATTTGCTCAATTATCATAATTTAAGTGTCTAAACGTTGCAGGGTGAAGCAGAAAAATCACTTGTCTATGGTTCTCTACTTTCTGATACATTTGACAGATTGATCCGACACCCAATAATTATGTGCAATTCCAAGACAGACACTTCATGTCTGCCATGTGCGCTTTTTCTCCACTCAAAACGAAAACTTTAATAAAACGTTTGTGGAGGGTTTTTTTGTTTTGTTTTGTTTTTTGCATTACACTGGCATGCAAATTAAGACAATTTTTTTTATTAATTCCAATCATTTGAAAGTCTTTAACCTTTTCTTAAATGGCAGACATGGAATCAGGATCAATTTTTTGAATAAATATAAGATGTTTTGAAATTGTCGTTAGCTGTTTGTGTTTGTGATGAACCTTTTGCAGAGTGACCGCTGGAGACAGGCCACTAAACGGATTCACAGAAGTCTCTTTTTAAATTTACAGTCTGCACTTTCTGAACAATTTGAAATAAGGTTTGATGCAGCTTATTTTTCATGTTTGACCAAGGTAGTCAACATTTTGTTTTTGTCAGTCCCAGTTATTTATTTTACATTAGCTGTTATATTCCTATGCACTGACTGAACAAATTATAGTTGTGTTGATTTTACAAGTTTGCCCAAGCTTGTGAAGCGATTGGTGTATTTAAGTGAATT
>NW_015113707.1:22159-55568 GCF_001443285.1 Poecilia latipinna | reverse complement strand
GACAGGCCACTAAACGGATTCACAGAAGTCTCTTTTTAAATTTACAGTCTGCACTTTCTGAACAATTTGAAATAAGGTTTGGTGCAAGGTAGTCAACATTTTGTTTTTGTCAGTTCCAGTTATTTATTTTACATTAGCTGTTATACTCCTAATTGCACTGACTGAACAAATTATAGTTGTGTTGATTTTACAAGTTTGACCAAGCTTGTGAAGCGATTGGTGTATTTAAGTGAATTGTACTAGCACAGTGATATCAAATAAATGTCATTTACATTACATTACATTTATGTCTGTTTTGAAAAAGAAACATTTTAAAATCACTCCAGCACTGATTTTCTGTATCTGATTGGTATCGGCTGATATTAAACTTCAGATATCGATAATGAAAAAAGTGGATCGGTGCAAATGATCCCAGTGAACCGATTTTCACTGGGAAAAAAAGTGAAGTAAGTGTAATGTGTTTATATTTTCAAACTTGTATCAGGACCCTAACTACAGAGTTTTGGACATTTGAAGACGTTTGGACATTACAATAGTCCAACATAGAGGAGGTGGGGATCAGTTTCTCGGTGTCTGGTAGGGTGAAGTTAGAAAGGTAATGGAAGGAGATCTGGCAGAGTTAGGAGTCCATTTTAGCTCCAAGGTCAGTAGCTGATGGGCAGAGGGCGGCGTTGTGACCACAGAAAGTGATGCTGATTGCAAGAGATAACTGGATGTGTTTATTTGTAGAAAGCTGTGGCACATGCAGACCTTTATCTCTCGAAATTTGAGATGAAGGCGATTTGACTTACAAAGTCAGCGGAGAGTTTGTTATATGGGTAGTTGTGTCTTTCAGAGCCTAGATTAATTTTGATCTACAATATTTTATGTTTGGAGTGTGTTTGGAAGGAATCAGATGGTTATGATCTTATTTTACTAATTAAGGCCAGGATGATCACAGCAATATTAAAATATTGTTATCAACTTTAAACAAGTTCTGACTTCTAAAACAAACTGAAAGCAGCAGTTTGTTTTAGTGAGTTAAACACTAATAGAAGATTTTCAATTCCAATTCGATAGCGATATTGCAGTTTTGAATATTACCGATATTGACCTCATACAAGATAAGCACAAATCCCACATACTTTATTATATTTCTATAATAAAGTATGTTTTTATTATAAGTCTTATATTAATTATTTTGTAGTGTGTAATGTGAAAAAAACAGAGGATATTACAGAGGGAAAACAGTCTGATAGTTCCAATTTATAAAAGTGTTTCTGTAATTTTCAACAGAAACAATAAGTTCATACATGTAACCCAAGACCAGATCGTTATCCCAGTGCTATGTCCATTAGAAAAACTACGCTCAACTGACCATAAAGGATAAAATCAGTCAACTAAAAGAAGTTAGATCCGATTCCGGAACAAGAAGCAGCCTGCTGTTCTCCTGGTGCCAGTTTGTCTCTGGTCCCTCCGTATGTCCTCTAAGAGGATAATAAAGTCTTCCTTTGAGGTTATCACTTCTATTTTAATAAGAGAATCTGCCATGAAGAACGGGTGCTGAACCACTGGCCTTTGATTGCATCTCAGTGAGACGCCGCCACCACATGCATGGCTTCAAGATTACCACCTGGCAATAAAGAGACTGAATCCGGTAAGAAACTGAGACCTCGTTCTGGTTTTTATTACTCAATCAGAACTTCTTTGAGTGGTTTGACTCGCCTATAGATGGATGTAATGTGTCTCAAATGAGGTGATGGGTGGTGCATCAGAATCCATTGGAGACAGATCCCGACACTTGTGGCATTTAACAGCATTTGTTCAGCCCCGTTTCCCCAGCCGCCTCATCAAGAGAGAGACATATCGGAGGAGAGGCTCTGCGCAACAAGCTAATCCGTCTGGGTGAAGGGATAATTATGTACTTGCCTGACAGACAAGCACAATCCCACAACAAGTGCAACAACAACAACAACGGAATAACAAATGAATGCTGCTCGAAAATCCGCGGTTAAAGAGTTGCACTAATGAACCTATTATGAAAGCAAGCACGGATATTCGTTAGGGGACCTTAGGCACATATCTTTAGTTTATTAATGCCAAAGCAGCTGTGGCAGTAATGAACATCCTGTTCTATTGTTTGGCTTCTAAAAGGGGCGCTGAATTTTTCACTGGATAAAAGAAAGACAGCATTTTTCAAATGTGCTTTAGCTTTAATTAGAAAACAGGTGAACATAGAGATACAGAAGGCAGATTAAATTAAAATGAAGACCTTTTCTGACGTTTTAGGAATTCAAAAATTTTGTTTTATGAAATTCTACAAGGAACCATGCTAAAGTAGTTGATTTTAAGGGAAACAACTTTATTAAAGCTCTTCATCTTTCATATAAAAGTGCAAATATGTGTATTTTTGATCATTTCACTGATAAAACATGGGATGAAATCTTTGCTACTGAACACAAAGCTGATCGAGTCAATTTTACTAACTTTTCTGCCACCCTACAGTAAAACCAAACAGGGTGTAATTACATCATCATTTTCTGTCCACAAGTGTCAGTATCCATTGCAAAGCTATGTCGTGAGTATCCATCGCAGGCCATAAAGCCTCACAGAGTATTAGCTGCTTGATCACTGGGAGCTAATGTGAGAGTGAGTGATCAGCACATAGCTGTGTTAGGGCTGGTTTCTGCCCTGACAGTTAATCTAAATGAGGAAAAAAAGACTTCAGTTTCAATCAGCGGGGTCAGCGGAGCAGTGAATGTTTAAAAGCAGAGTGGAGATAAATGAAAAGCCTCTGACGAGCAGAGTTATTTAAATGTTTCCACTTGGAGTCAAACCTTATCAGTCATTTTGGCAGCGCATAGGGGGACTGCACCTTTAAGATCCACTATGTTCTTTCTTCAAGGCTGACGTCCTTCTTTCAAACTCCAGGTGAGGCACAAAAGTCTTGAAAAACATTCATGTATAAATCTTTTTTTTTTTTTATGTAGATGTTTTTTTTCTAAATGTGAATGAGGGGAAAAAACTGCTGCATTATTTAATATAATAAAGCATGTAGCTAACATCTACTTTTTCAAACGATGTAAAATGTTTCTGCATTTTAAACTTACACTAATGTAAGCAATATCTTTTTAATGAGCTCAATCTTAGTAGGAACATGTTTATTTATTAGCTTTATTAAACAAATAAGCCAGTTATGTTCCATTTTTATATCTTTATTGTGATCTATGTGGATGGAAATAGAAAATAACAGGGTTTTTTACACTATAACAGTTTGCACTGCAGCCTAGCACAAACTAATTACTATTTCATGGTTCAAAATGAGGGTTTTCAGGAGAAAAAATGATGTTTGATTCAAGAAAGATTATTCATTTTTTCACTTAGTGGTGTTGCTGCAACAAGATCACACTCAGGCATTTCCTCTCAGTTTTGAAGTCGTCCCTGGATTCTTGTATACATTAAAGCCTCTTGGGTAACCTCAGAAAATGCCACCCTGGTTATATTATAAAACAACATCTGTGGTAAAATGGTGGTACAGTGCCTTGAAAGTGTTCAAACCCGCTTTTCTTCTTTTTTTTTACATTTTGTCAGATATCAATGCATTTCATTGAGATCTTATGTAATAAACTAAGAATATGGTGAAGAAAAATCATACAAGGCTTTCGGTTTTTTATTTTTGGAATAAAATGATGAAAAGTGAGGTTTAGATTTATAAATCGACAAAATTTTTACTGCTTTACAGCTGCGGGCCTTTTCAGATTTCTACCAGCTTTGAGAAATGTTTGCTCTTTCTTTGGTGCCAATCAGTCCAGACTCAGATTCTCAGATGGAGAACATGATTTTAAAATCAATTTGTGACACATTCTCAATTAGGTTTGGGCTTTTACTTACCATTTTAACACATCAGAATCACTTAAGAGTCAGAAATACTTAAGCAATCCCCAACTGGAAATTGTGGACATTACGAACCAAGCACCTGATTAAAAGTTAGTAAATATAAGGCAACCAAAAAAAAAAAAGAAAAACAACCTAATCAATACGCTTTACTTGAAACCACTCTGAAATAAATCTGGCTGCATATTTAGGGTTGTTGTCCTGCTGGAAGGTGGCTCTCTGTCTCTGCCTCAAGGCTCTTAGAGGACATAGCAGCGGTTATTCTTGGCTAGTTCTGTATTTTACACAATCCATCTTCCCACAAATTCAGATTAGATTCCCTGTGCCAAGGAAAGGCATTCCTATATTATCAACAACCACCAGAGTAAAGGGGACTGATTTGATCTCATTTAATCAAAGATATCAACTCAACTTTGGTCGAAGTGAACTCTGGTGCGGCTTGAATTCAGATGGTATTTTGACAAAGAAAAAAGTAAAATCCAACCACCACTGAATTCTGGCGCCTCTCCATTTTTGTTTTCATTTAGTGAACAAGGAAGTAGCGCTCATGTCTTCTCTAAAGGTTTTTGTGGCGTTTCCTTAAGTGGTGCTTGGAGCAGCGACACCACAGGTGAGGAAGGGGACAAGTTTTTTAAAATGGTTTGGTTCATTTGACACAGTTCAGTGAGACAGTGAGCCGCAGCAGCTGGACTGAACCAAGTGTGAAAACACCCTGAGAAACCTCTGCAGCCTTCAAAGCCCAGATGGACTCTATTTGCTAATTCCCTCACTTGTGAAGACATTTGGTTGAATTTTATTTACAGGTAGAATAAATTGTGCAAACAGAGTTTTATAGGATATATTTCTGCCTCTGTATTGTATATCTTAAAACAATAACAGGAGAAATGTGGAAAATATGCACTGTGACACATGAGGTGGAGACTAGGGGTAAGTAAGTCTCTACTTCATGTCTTCTGGAACAACCTGATATCAAAAGGTTTGTCTGAGAAGCACTTGGGTGTTCAGACACCAAAGGCAATTATTCAAGCTGTCATTTAAAGCCTGGATTGGATAAAGGTGACCAGCCCAAAGGTTATTATGTGGTGCTATGCTCTCTATGAAGGACATTTCCACCAACTCTCCTCTTGATCTTCCTTCTAGCATCATTCTCTGTATTTTTAGCCCCACTTCTATCATTACCTCACATCGATCCATTACTCCTATGATTTCATCACAACTCCATGTGTACAAGGGAATAAATATAATGCACTTCCCTTTAACTTCCCCTTATCCTTCACGTGTTCTTTCATTAAAAGTAGACTCCTTTGTTCTTTCCTCCAACCTGCCGCCTTCATTTTCTCGTTCTGTGATCTTTGCATTCCCTCTGCTTCTCTTGACTGCTGCTGTCTTTTCTATCTCCCTCTGGGAATGTTTGGCGCCAAAGCGTCCACAAAGAAAGAAAAAAAAGAACGGGCGGGGAGAGAGAAGGAGAGTAGGAGGCTGAGCAGAGTGCAAAAGAAGGAGAAAGAGGCTGGAGGCACAGGCAGCAGCACCAGTCAGGGTCCAGTGGCTGCGTGAGGCTGACAGAAGAGCAGCTAGTGATTTACAGAGACAATTTTGAGGATAATTGTGTACATAATCTGCTGTTAGGGACATATGTCACAAAGGCCATTTTTACGACAGCTTCTCCAACTGCCAAGCTGTAAGGCTAAATTTAATACTGCATCAGCTAAGTGCCAAACCACTGTAGAAAGATTGTGAAAGATGCAGCGAGTCGCTCAGTTAAAAGAGGAACAGATGGCTGAGACTGTCAAACGGCTAATTTAGGTTGACTTTTGTCAGTAAAACGGCTGCTTTTCTACAACTATTTGGACTATTTATGAGATTACAAACCCAAATACACTTTCTAGACCCATTAGTGCTATTTTGACATTGGTGACCAAAGCGATGATAAAATAAATATTACAGTATGACATTTATGTTAGATCCAATTAGCTGTTTTATAGACAAGAAATATGTATTACATTAAGACATATCTCCAGTCAAAATCAAAACACAGATGTAGAACTTTACTGAACTGATAGTTTCCAAAACAGCCAAGTAAATTCAGCATTGATAAGTTGAGCTACATATTAGCTCCACTATTAGTGAACCGCATACTCAAAATATATTTGAGCATGATTGAGTTTTTAAGCTAAATGAAAAGTTAGAATAAATGAAATAACATTGAACAGATGGTTGAGACTAAAAAAATAGGTTGACTTTTGTCAGTAAGACAAGACTGCTGCATTTCTACAACTATTTATGAGATTATAAATCACACTACACTTTCTTTACCCTTTAGTACCATTTTGATGATGATGATGATGATGATGATGATGATGATGATGATGATGACATTACAATATAACATTTATGTTAGCTCATATCAGCTGGTTTACATTATTTATCAGTTAAATCATACCTCCAGTCAAAAACCAGAACTTTAAAACAGACGTTGAAATTTATTCGACAGGAAAAATCACAGAGGAGAAGCTAAGTGTGCTAAATGTTTTTGGAGTTAGCAAAACTCCTGATGCTCTAAGCTAAAAATCGGCTCTACTATTAGCTTCATTAGAGGATTAGCAGAAATGTGGCCCCCACTGGAATAAACAATAAACTATGGCTGGGTTTGCAAGTTAAATTCAAAGCTGAGATGTTTTAGTTTTCTTTTCCTTTTGTCATTTTATTCTATTCTGATTTTATATTTATGTGTCCTTGTAAAGCACTTTGGCACAATTGCAACCTGTTTTTAAAGGGTCTCTATAAATACACTTGGCAGTGACATTGATACTGAGGAGGGATTGTTGCAAAGTCAATGACTTCATGCACAGTTGAGCATCTTCAGAAACCAGGTTGGATTGTGTGATTATCTTTGAAAATTGGACTCTATTTGATCATGACTACATAGTTCTTTGCAAATGGATCGGTTTTCTTGTAAAGTGACTTTGGATGAAACTTGATATTAATTGGAGCAATGTACAAAAACTAAACTTAAGTGAAAATGAAGTTAAAAAAAATGTTGGATGGATGAAAGAAATATAAGAAACTAATTATTTCTGTTCAAGTTTAACATAAATTCATAACTGTTTTCAGGATTAAACTGCCTAAGAAATTCACTTTCAGAATAAAACTCTTATTAGCTCACATCAAAAATTTACATCAGCAGAAATAAAAGGAAGAATAATACATTCTTTCAAAAAAATCTCAAAAATAAGCAAATGTTTAAGCAAAGATCCGTATTAGTTTCAGCTGCATTATGGATTAATATTACCCACAGATGTTACAAATAGTCCATTTTACTGAAATTCATCTTACCGTGTCATCAAGTCTCACGCCTGAAATGAAACAGTAAAGAGATAGAGACACCAAGAAATTTCTTCAGGGCAATAAAACTACATTAATTGTATTTTTTTGTAGTTTTCTTGGTCTTTTGTTGGTACTGTTGTATAAGATGATTATGATAAACTGCATGCTATTTAAAAAGCTGTGGACAACTTGGCCTTTTATAATTGTGGCCAGACAACCAAGGGAAGTTCTGCGCTGCGCCGCATCAATACATAAACCTGCAAGGAGATTCTGGGCTCATCCTGTATAAATATTGCGGCTGAATGCGTCAGATTTATGTTTACCGGCCATGGGACAATGAAAGTATCCCTGCCTGCACTAGAAAAGCACAGGGTGACACAGCTAATTCATCTTGGCAGCATCATGACAGCTGGGCTGGGGAGAGTTTAGGAGAGGGGGAAAGGGTTCTGATGAATGACTTTCAGAGTATGGCTGCTAGCTACAGCAAACAGCCTCCCAGTCCCGGAGGGCCCCGTGGCTCCTATTTGCCGCTCAGGGAGAAATGAATGAAAGGCGCTATGGTCTCCCACTGTCTGACATTTATAAATGATTCCTTCTTGTAAAACTAAATCCATCCTCTTGTTTTATTGGATGTGGAGGTGAATGTCCCGAAGGGAGAACTTGAATTTTTTAGCTGCCATAACCGTGATAATTTCAGGAATATTTTATTGGAATAGCCATGCAATTACCAAAGTATTTCCAAACAGGCAATGAAGCTGGGTAAGGTGAGATTTTTATCTTTGGATGAGAAATGAAACTGTTTATGCTGAAATCTTTAACAACTGTAAAAAATGGATTTGATAATTTGCTAAATAGCTTCTGAGATGATGCAATGATGCTTTTCAAGAAAAAACCTGAAAACACAAGGACACCTAAACTTCACCAACAACAAACCAAGCAATAACAAAAACAGGTTAATGCATATTATTACATGGTTTCTACTCTTTGATTGAATCCTCAACAGAATTTAGCCCAGATTCTCTCAAGCCAGAACTGTGCTTGCATCAAACTCTGTGCTCAGCTTTGTGTTATCCTTTATGCAAAATCTTCAAGCTGACTTTGAAATTTGATCTTCCATAAAACATTTTTTTTCCTATATATTTGCAGTTTTTCTGGCGCATTATGAATGTATGTTCAGAAAACTGGACTAATTGTGGAAAAGATTTATTCCCTTTAATAACTCCTGGCTGAACAATTATGACCTGATCTAAACCGACGAAAAAGAAAAATTTCCTGCTGGTGTCAGAAATTCTCCCTCCATATGTAATTTAAGAAGACCTTGTTGGTGTTTATATGAGCGTCAGCTGTGGATATTAGCTTGTTGCGCTGAATCTTCTACTCCCTCCCTCCCTTTGTGTTGCCCTGAGGAAAAAGCTTCAGAGCTGCAGACTCTGACGCCTCAGACACAGCAGCAAAAAAAAAAAACCCTCCTCTCAATCAAAACACTGTCTCCTAACGTTAGCTCAGTGGGGTTTGTTTGTAGCTCTGAGCTTGTTCACATATAAAGCAGTTTGCCGCTGTTCCAGTTCAGATGATGCACTGTGTCAGACCAGATGTGCGTTCAGATTAACGCTCGCAGAGAGAGGGCTCTGTTCGCCGATAGTGATCAAGTACTTTGTTTGTATTTGAAACCTGGAGTCAGTCTTCAAACATTATACCGCGCCGAGAGGCGTTTAATAGCAACGGCAGTTTTTTATTTCCGTCTTGGTTAATCTTCATCATAAAAAAACAACTCTGAATCTTCTGGTCAGTCATAACTTTATTCCACCATATCCAAGCCTGTTAATAACCAATTAATCAAATGACAGATTAAAATAAACTCATTAGAATTTCCATTGTGACTACTACTATTTTTGAAGGTCTATTATAGTTATGATATCTGTTATGTGCACGGTTTTTATTCCCATTTTATTTATTTATTCATCATTTATTTTGGATATTTAAAAAGTCTTACAGTTTCAGTGTTAAGTGTTACTTACAAAATTAAAGTTTATTGATATTTGATATTACTTGAAAATGCTCTCAAAATACAATATTATAATTTATTGCAATAATAACGGGGACAATTTATCATACAGCAAAAGTTGTTATCATGATAGGCCTAACTGTATCACATTATAACAATGACTGAGTGTCGTTTATTAAGATTTTATGCCACATGATAGCAAAAATTAAAAATAAAGTGGAAGAAAAATGTAAATAAATAAAAATTTGGTAATTGTAGAGTGCGTTTACATTCACCCCATTTCACTTTGATGACCTTAAATGAAATCCAGGGCAAACAATTGGCTTCAGAAGGCACCTATAGTTAGGAAGCAGAGTCCACCTGTACATTAACCTCAGTGTAAGTGCACCTGTCCTGTGAAGGGCTCAGAGGTTTATTAGAGAACATTAGTGAACTAACAGCCTCATAAAGTCCAAGGAACACAGCAGAGACTGTTTGCAAAGAAGAAGGAAGAAAGATATCAATCTGCAGATGTGCAAAACCGAAGGAGATGTACCTTAAAAGTCTTGCAGCAGGCAAATGTTGTCACACTTCAGTCAGAGATTATATTAATCTATATTAAAAAATTACAAAATGGCAGTGTTTGTCTGTCTTTCTCCCTCTTGTGGCTATAAAACATATTGCCACTAAACAATCTGCTTCAAATGAGATGTGAAAATAACAGTTATGCACAAAATTGCCTTTTACTTGTATTGCAGATAGAGAAGCACCATAAATGTTGAAGCTATATCCTGCAACCAATCACACACCAGTTCCTCATGCAAACCTCAACAGATGGAGTCATCTGAGAAACCCTGCAGAAGTAAAGCTACTTTAGTCACATACAACTTTTCCCTCTGCCTTGAAATATTTTCAAATTACACATTGGACTATTACCGCTATCAGTGCCAGTGTCTTTCTCCTAAACATAACCAGATGGGGCAGAAGTTACAGAGGACGGAGAGAAAGGACAGAAAGAACACAACCTTTCTCCAAGCAGCTCTGATGACATCGTTCCTGTCAGCTGCAGTGAAACAACTTATGTCAGCTGTGGTATTAAGAACAGAGAAGAATCCTGTAGGAAACCATTAAGGCCCTCTCATCAGCCTAATTAGCTCCTCCTAAGTGGCTGTTGGCCCCATATGGGACAATTGTCATACGTCTTTTTCAAATAATTTGCTTCAGCAAGTCTGCCGTTATTCTCATTTTAACATCGTTAGCTGTCATTTATCTTAGTCTGGGAATAATATGAAAGTTTCCATCCTTTCATTTATGCCACTTTAATGGATAATTAGCCATTTGTTTTAAGGAGTTGGCTGATATTGAAGAGAGGCAATGATGTATCTGTCTAATTTTAAAAGGCCGCAGGTTTCAAACTTATTGGGCTCATCAAAGCAAAGAACTGCTGCACCTTCTCTCAAGAAGAATAAAGAGGTATTCAATTAAAATGTAAAAAAAAACAAACATTACTCATCAAGCACCTTGATTAAGAGAGATGTGACTGAATGCCACAGTGTGTCTTGAACAAAGCTGGAATCTTTTATCTACCGAAACTTTGTGAGATCAGAAGAGAAAGAGAGTAAAAGAAAATATTTAACACTGATCAGATGTCAGCTCATGTAGTATTTGTTGTATTTGTTTCTCTTTAATTCCCCCTCCCCAAAAGCCCACAAATAAAGTTTAATCCCTCATGATAGCTGCTTTTTCCCAAAATAAAAAAGCGCTGTGTTGTTCTGGCAGCAGGCCTGCCTCTACATGACGCTTTGAATGGAGAACGGTCACTGGAGCTCTGCGGCTCCCATGTAGTGGGAATCAATGAGTTTTTTAAAGACAGGATTAAGCCCATTTCCCAGGGATTATGAGCAAACAACAAGGATAAAAAGAACAGCATCCTGCCTCTCACTGCCAGGAACTCCAACAGAGGCGGTTCTGCTTCTAAAACGATTGTATAACACTGCCCCCTTGTGATTACTGGTAATGTTGTGCATGTTTTAAAACAAAGGCCAATGTGAAAAGAAGTGAAATAATCCGAAACTGCGATCGTTAAAGGTTGATCTCTGAGCACAAACTCCTGATGTGCTGAAAGGTAATAATGATCCACAAGAGGAGAGAAGTCCCAGTCATCTGGATGTGAGTGACAGCATGAATAATTAATAGATCTGTGCTGTCACCTCTTACAGGAGGAGGAAGTATTTCTGCAGCGCACGCTTTAATGACCTCCTCTAGTCAGAACCCACTCCTGGCTTTATCAGCCCATTAGCTCCCCCAGAATCAGGCACAGCTGGAGAAATAAGACCTTTAGAAGCTGCAGATATTTATCTGGTGACACTTATTGTTCTGAAGATGTATGTATATTTTACAAGCGGCTGTAAATTGTGGTGCTAGTTTCCCCCCTGGTGCATATTTCCAGTTAATGAAGGAGCATGGAGTGAAAAGAGCTAAATGGCTGTATTTAAGAGGTGGATTGGAGGATAAATACAACAACTGCTGCACATTATGACCAGACCCGGAAAAATCAATTTCCAATTTAAACAAGTGACCTTCGGATTTACGTAGTTGGTTTGAGGGTTAAGGAGCAACATAGGATAAGAAGAAAATGGTGAAACGAATAGTGATGTCACTGTAAAAACAAAATATGACCAAGTATTTTTGTCTAGTTTCTAGTGAAAATATTTTATTACACTTAAAATAAGACAAAACTAACTGACAAGTAGCTTTTCAGCAACATATACGATCTTGTCTAAGTCAGTAGTTCCTTAATATTGATTTTAAAAAGTACTTATTCCATTGATAGAGGATAATTTCCCCAATGGAATAAATAGTTTATCAATATTAAGGCGTTTTTGACTTAAAACAAGCTCATATTTCTGACTGAAAAGTTACTTGTAAGCTGATTTTATCATATTTCAAGCGTAACAAAATATTTGCAATATATTTTAATAAAAATAATTGTTTCTGAATCGAATCGTGACCCTAAAAACGGAATCAAATCTCTAGACACTGAAAGATCTCCTCTCTACACCAGAGCATGTCTTCAGGGGTAATTCAATTACCTTCACTCATAGCGTTGCCTTTAAAGTGTTGTGAACAACACCAGATATTTACAGCTCAGAGCCAGAAGGCGAGCCCAGCTCCGTCTCTACATTTCCTATTCTCAGAAAAGACTCCCTTCATGTTTTTTCTGCTTATCTGTCAATCTGTTGGAGTCTGCGCTCCTGGCAAGCAGACTGATGCTCTTGAGAAGACAAGGGAAGGGCGTAATCAGAGCCGCCGGCCGATTCTGTTGACAGTGCTGAGCTTGGGAGAAAGTGGAGCTGTATCTAAAGGGCCGGGGCAGTGGCAGAAAAAAAGGAAAAAAAAAGAAAAAGGATTTAGATCAGTACTCTGAGGGGGGCTCACATTCTGCTCCAGGTCAGAACCACTGCAATCTTAACCGAGCTTCCCTATTGACCCAGCTCTGTGATAAAGCTTATTGCAACATGCACAGACACACTGATGCATAATTTGAAGTGCAGATAGAGAGAAGGAGGTGAAGGATGGACAGAACGCCCCAGAGATGGAGAGGGACAGGAAGGGATCAATCTGTTCGCCTGCTCTGCTCTTTACAGCAGCAGCAGAGTCTCTGAAGCCATTAGTGGCTCTTTGGGAAACATAATAAACAGGCAGCAGCGGTCCACCAACTGCTGGTGTTGCCAATTGCCACATTATGCAAAATGAATGCACTTTATCGATTTGCTGTCCAAGGGAAAAATAAAGGGGGAATGGAATAATACAGGCTAACCGTATTATCCTGCTTTTTAGCCATAACTAACAACAAATGTGCAGTAATTATGCTAATCTCTCATTCTAAACAAGTTCTTTGCAAGCGTTACCTTTGCTTTTCATTTGCTGCCACTTTCTGCTACCTTCCCCCACCCTGATTACACCAATCCATTCAGCGCATTGGTGTGTAGTTTACTAAACATCTTTGAATATTTTGTTACCAAGTGAAAAACAATTTAAAGTTATAAGCAGGTTGCATCGATATGTTCCTATTGTCTTATTGCAGAGAGGGTTGGGTTTTTATAAACATATTAGGGCTAATATGTATATCACATAAATGAAAATAAAATACATTTAAAAAAATTTAAAAGAGAGAAACAAAGCTAAATTGCAGAAACAGTTTGTGGATAAATTATGTATAATCAAATAGGTTTTAGAACAACTTAACAATAAATAAATTAAAGTCATCAAGATAATAATAATAATAATAATAATAATAATAATAATAATAATAATAATAATAATAATAATAATAATAATAAAAATAATAATAAAATAACATTTTAGATTATTGTTATATACATGAGATTTATGTAAAAAAAACAAGTTTTTCATCCATATAAAATAAATAAAGCAATGAATGAATTGATTATATTCACAATGATAAAACATTGTTCAGATCTACTGACGCCGTCCGCAACAAGCTGCCTGTTTGATTTGTTGCTCCCTTCTCGATACCATGTTGTAGCAGGCAGTATGCATTTTTTATCCTATCAGTTTATATTATAACATTTTAATACATTTTCCTAAGACTTAACAAGACATTACATCCCAAAACTTTACATCATAGGTGTGAATAAAATTAACAGGAACTTGATTGTAATATTAAAGATGCAAATTAATTAATAAAAGTGAAAATAATCCAGATATGTGAAACTGAAGGAACAAAAATTTAATTTTTCAAAGAAATGTGAAAAAAACAAGAAATGCAGTTAAAAAATATGTTTATATGTTTTAAAAGGATTATTTAAATTAATTTTTCATGTAAATGTATTTTTTTTTATTTTGAAATACATTTTTCTGTTTTATATTTAGATATTCTTTGTAGGACGTCTCTATCAAATTATAGTAGTTTATGTGTTTTCTGACTAAAGCCTGATAAATGGAGTCTTGGTGCTTTTCCAGGCTGTTTGTTTTGCCTGCTGGAGCCAAACATTTTGACAAGATAAAAAAGGAAAAAATGCAATTCCTATCAAGTGTTGAGACATCCCATAAAGTAAAAAACCAGGCAGAATAAACCCAGAAAAGTATTACAAACATATATTGACCTTCCTGCACACTGGCAAGCGACTGATGATGGAAAGAAAAGTATTTTTTTAATCAGAGTTTTATTTCAACCCTGTCAAAGGAGTGAAAATTGATGTTTAATTTTTAAAGACTGTTTTAAAAACAGAAAAGCAAACCTCTGACAAAGTCGTGGCTTCTGGCTGTGAAGGAGCTAAAGCAACAATCAGCCATTATTTTAGCGGGAAGCTGTAATCTAGAAAAGATCATGTAGGACTGATAAAAGCTATAATTAGTCCCATTAAAGCTGACAGAGAAATGATTACCTGTCATTTGTGTTGGTCTGATCTCTAACGCGCTGATACAAGCACGCTCATGCATCACTCATCAATAATCAGGAGCATTCAGAGTCGCAGTACGAAGCATTTATCCGCTGCGGTGTTTTTTCATACACAGAGAGAGAACGGCTCTCTGAGGAACAAAAGGGACGTCTTCAAGTTTACTTTCTCATTTATGCGTAAGGACATTCCAACAATCTATGTCTTTATTTTTTCTCTTTCTCATATATATATATATATATATATATATATATATATATATATATATATATATATATATGCTCTAAACTGCTTTATCTTCAGTAAAGCTGGTTTTATAAGGACATATGCTGCAGACTGGGTTATATGAAACAGTATTGTAGGAAGGCGATCAAATTCAAGGTGAAACACAGTAAAAGCAGGAATGAGTTGTGCACTAAACCACTGCAGTAAAATCTATCATTGAATGAAGCCTTGTCAGGGCCTCCTTCTTATGATAATAAAATGGCCCACTGCTCTGCATTTACTGTACTTTGTTTTGTTTAAGAAGCACATCAGCGAAGGATGACAGCTGGCTCTCTTTCACCTCAAGGACACTGATCTTTTATTTGTTTGTCTCCTTCTTCCTGATCTGGAAAGTTTAGAAAGTTTTTCTTGGATGAGACACAAAATCCGTTGACATTTTGTGCAAACATGAGGTTAATCAAGAGGCACACAGATGATTTGTTTACTGTTAGTCTGCAGAGAAATTGTTTTAAGTAAAAGGTAGTTCTGTTCAAATCAAGTAAAATGTCTTGATGAGGATGAACACCTGCTTACAGCTTTGATTTTTTTTTTTTTTTACATCTTCCTCTTCAATGACCCTCATCACAGAAGAATCGAGCTTTAAAATTTTATCGCTAACAAAGGCAAAGTTGCTTTTTGTGGTGATAAAATGTCAAATGGATGAATTAATAAAAATTAAAAAAAATCATTGAATTTTAGGTTTTAATTTCACATCAGTGTTTTCAATCTGCATTTTAATCATTTAGGGTGGAAGATTAGATTTCAGTTTATATTATTTTATAGTCACGGAACTATTATTTATACATTTCTTTCCCCAATATTAACCATTTTGACTTCTCTTTTCTTCTTTAAAAAAAAAAAATAAATTAATATTTTACTTTGTAGATTAGCACTATTAGTCCTGGCTTCAGAATTAACAAATCTCTCTTTTGATTAAGCAATAGTTCAAGTAAACAGATTAATTAAAAAAAATCATGTTTTGTGGTTATTATTCAATTGCAGTTCAAGAGGTTCTTGTAGATCCATCAGCAGTCTGCACATCGCTATCCATAAAACTGTGAAAAGGGCAGACAGATCGACGGACCGATAGATGAAGCCGTCCACACCGCTCACCGGTTCAGTATTTCACTCATGTGGTGCCCGGTAGGCACGGCGGAAGCAACACACACACACACACACACACACACACACACACACACACACACACACACACACACAAAATAACTCAAATAAATTGGGAAGCTGCAAGTTTCATCTCTGACTTTCTGATTCCTGAACAACAGATTTCCTCAATGCCACCTTAATTCAAGAACTGCTTGCCAACAATTCCTCTATAAGTTACGCTGCTTATGTTGGCTGTTTTTATTATTTACAATCAAGTTTTATTTGTGCAAACACGCTGACTCAAAGAAACATTTTTATTTAAAGCTTTGACTTGGAAATGTGAGTGGACGGCCCCACAGGAATAAACATTTGAATCTGCATTAGTACGATACGTTTCTTTAGAGGGAACACACTGCAGCTCGTTTTAATGGTGGTCTTAACTGGCATTTTAATCAAAAAGAACAAAGGAAATCATCAATAAAATCTGTTTTTTGCTTCTCTGAATGTTTCTTGGATTATATCCTTCAGTCAAACTTCAACAATAAACATGGTGAGGCTTTGGAGCTTAGATCATGCTAAAGTGTTTAAAAAGTGAATTATTCAATTACTCAATCAAGGTTATTTGTACAGCACATTTCAGCAACAAAGTGCTTTGCATCATAAAATCGTAAAACTGTATAAAACCAACATATAGTCACCAACTGAGAAACATTGTAGTCCTTGTTACCTCTCTGAAGTTCTCCGGGCCACACTCCATCCCCTTGAAGCTGCACTCCAGCAGCATCTCATCGATCCGGTGGCGGGTGCGGTTGTAAAACTCATCGAGGCTGAAGCGCGACCCGAGCGGGCGGTCCGGCTCCGGAGCCAGAGGAAATCCCGGCGCCATGCCTTCCTCAAAGCCCAGCAAGGGGCTGGTGAATATCAGGTCGCTGTAGCTCATCTGGGACTTCCGAATGAAGTTGTAATTGCACATGGTGATAGCAGGGAAGGTCATATTCTTGGCTGACCTCTCATCCAGCATGGTGATGTGGTCGTATTGGCGGTAGTATATAACCCTGTCAGCCACCTGGTATAGGAAAGCGGCCAGCGCCGTGGTGAAGACCACCGCCCACAAACCCTGACGAATGCCAAACTTCTTTTCTTCAACAAATATGTGGTTGGCCCCGTGGAGCGAGCAGCCACCAAAGAAAGTGGCCAGGTCGTCGACGTCGCTGGCATCGTCCTCTTCTTCAGCGAAATCATCCTCCTGGTTGGATCTGTCCAGGAAGTCCTGAGAGCCCCTGTCGCTGTAGTCCTGCTTTATGCGCTTATAGTAGTCGTCAAAACCGTCTTTACCATATCCTCTGCTGGGCTCGTCATCCGTGGAAAAAGAGATGGTGCACATGATCCGGACCGGCATGGTGGCAGGAGTTAAAGTCAGATACGTTCAGAGATAAAAGTTCTTAAAAAGTCCCAAAATGCAAGGGTTCTTCTTCTCCTGTTCCTTAAAACAAGTAGGACAAAAAAGTTTGCTATCAAACGTGGAACCAGTTAAAGCCGAACATCATCTGCAAATGAGCTAAGAGGCAAACCGAAGTCTAACACCCTTCATACTCCAGGGTTTGTCCTTGTGATGAGGGGGGAAGACTCATTCCTTAGAGCGACTTCCAAAGAGGGAAGAAGAAAAATAGAAGAAAAGGAGGGGGAGAAGGAGGAAGACGGGAAAGAAAAGGAGACAGTGGTGCTGAGTACGACACAGAATATTCCCATCAGGCCCAGCTACAGGTCATCGAACTGGGGCAGAGTTTCACCATTTACCAGAAAAAAAAGGCTTGACGCAGAGGTATGAGTCTGACTTTAGAGCTGCAGAAGCACTAAAGAGGCTTCTAAATTTCTGCTGATTTTAATGTTCGGACTGTTCGCATTCATCTCAGCATAGTTGTGTAACCAGATCCATGTGATGACATTACAGAACAAACCAGCCACATTTGAATCTGCAAAAAAACGAACGCAGATGTTTTTACTGTAAGGGCTTGATCTTCTAATAAACTTTAAGGCAATCCTGGAAATAGAAGCATTAAGTTCAAGCATGATGGCCAGTCATGAGCAAAGCTATTAGGGAGCAAACCGCATGCAGAAAAGTCAAAGAATTTAATCAGCAGTTTCATTTGCTCGATGTTATTCGAATCTAATGGCTCATTTTACCCTCAGATCTAGCTGAAATTACATAACCCCAACATCGCTGCGAGCACTTCTGTGCAAAACAGATTAACTGAAAGCAAATATGTACAAGCAGTGGAGAAGAAAACATCTTAAATGGATCCTTGCATGATTGAATATGGTGATAAATGCAGATTCCCAGAGGTACTGGTGCTGACTGGGTTATGAAAAGGAAACTTATGAGACTGATCCATCTGTATTGATCCAGTACCATTAGACAAGGTACAAATTATTTTCAGAAACACGATGGTGGTAGAAAATGAAATGCTAGACGCAAATAAAGGGAAACCTGCACCCTTTACAATAAAACCTAATGATGGCATATGATACCTTGAAGAATCGGCCATATTAAACCCATGCGTCCAATACAAAACACATTATATTTTGTTAATCTTTTAAACCACGGTCTGTCTGGAGGGGGGTGATGATATCATGAGAGTGTGTGAATGGCTGCAGCTTTAGTCAATATGTGTTTAGCTGTAGCTGTGAAGGCTGTTTATCACAGAGCAAACACAACAGTGGAAGACCGGGCTTAATCATGTCATATCTTGGAGCTCGCTCGCCAACCTGGTGGCCTGCTTATGTATTAGTGATCAGTAGATAGCCTTCAGCGTCCGTCCTGACCTAACAAGAAGGTCACAGGGCTCCCTCAGCTGCAGCCCCAGGGCCTTCAGCTGCATGAATATTAACACATGCTTCCACATCCTGGATGTTTCACAAGGCAGAGAGTTGAAAAATCCACAGTTCAGCGGCCCCCTGAGTCCGTCCGTTTCAGATTTCCAACAATGTCTTACTTACAATGTAAGCAGAGATCGATTAGTACACAAGGCTGTTACAAACATGTTTATTTTGGCATCTATGACAAAAAAAAAAGTATGTTTATCAGCATCCTTGTCTCTCAACTTTCATTCCGACTCTTCTGCCACTTGCCGGCTGTTATCCACAAGGGGGCAACAGCGAGCCATCTAATCCTGCAGCCTTCCCTCAGGGTGGAAAACAATTCCTATGATTTTGCATTTGAAAGTTTTGACTAAAATAAAACAATTGACATCAAATGTACTAATAAAAAACCTTATTATACAGTAAAACTTATGAACTATAGAAAAAAAAGTTATAATTGCTAAACTTTGATTACTTGGGACCCAGCAATCAGAGATGTGGGCTTTTTAACCAAAACAAAATTATCCACGCCTTTCAAACAAAAGATGCCTATCCTAGTAATTAATGTGAATAGATTAAAATAGCTTCCACACTAAATATGTTTATGAAACTTCCTAAAAGTAAGGATCTATCAGTTATTAAAATATAAATTCTTCTTCTTTTCATTAAACACCTTTCTAACCTAAAACGCTCGCCACAAACAGAAAAAGAAACCATCTTGTGTTGATTGATTTTTAGCTTTCTTGAACGAGAACCACAAACAAACCTCTCCAAACACTTTTGCATTGGGTCAAAAGGTGGCAGTGCTGCGTTAGACTGCAGCCGTCGGTCACAGCCACGGCTCGCACCCCTGAGGCCGAGATTTCACCGAGGCCGCGTGCGTTTCGCCATGGTCAGAGAGGAGCGCGGGGCAGATGAGAGGAGGGCTTTAACGCTCCCTTTCAAGTCCCTCTCACCAGCTCCGTTTACAGCCCGGATCGACCTGCCGTTGCCATGGATACATCCAGGCCGTCAGCAAGAGAGGATGCACAAAGCCCATTACTCAGAACATGCTTTCAGTAGCACACGCACACGCACACACGCACACGCACACACGCACACGCACACACACACACATGCACAAGCACACAACAAAAACAAACAAACAAACAAACAAAAAAAGAGAGTGTCCATGCACAGAAACATGTAAACAGACTTTGAGGCCAATTCAGTGTTTTCCTCCTAAATCTGATGAGTTTGAGTTAGAAATAAGGAAAAAAAGAAAATGCCACCAAAAACAGAGCTCACACACCAGACAGGGATATTACTAGCTCAGAGGCAGTTTCAATCAATCGTCCATCATTCATGTCCTCAAATTGTTTTGGGGATTTTCTGTGGGGAAAAACAAGAATCTGAGTCACCCCAATCCCAAAAGACGGGAAGGTAGGTTGAGGAAGAGACCAACGGAAATTAAAGTCAGACAGTTTTTCATGTTCGTCTTCGAAGAGAAGCTGCTGATATCTAGAGCGTCATTCTCAGAAAACATCTCCTGCTGAGCGGAAACAACGTGAAGCGAACAATGACCTGATTATTTAGCTGAGATGTTGTTGCCTAACAACACATTTCTCATTTTAAACACTGCAGAGGTGAGACACAACTTCATGACCCGGAGAACAATATGGATGACATAACGAGATGGAATTGACCTTCTGACAGGGAGCAATGAAAGCGGAGTTGTGCTTTGACAAGTCTCAGGTGGGCATCCTGGTACTAGACAGAAAAACAGACTCAAACACAATTGTTGGTGCCCTTCTACTATAAAAAACAACCTTTTTAGTGGTCCTGCATTTTATTTGTATAAGAATCAGACTTTGCTTTTGATTATTGATTCAGTTGAATATGGAATGTGACTAAACAAATGAGAACAACTCAAAAAAAATATACAAACATTTAGCTTAATTTTGTACACCTACATTTGCTAACAGGTATTTTGGTCAAGTCTTCCTGTGAAAACTGCACAAGCTGTCTCAGGTTTGAAGTGTGTCATCTCCACACTTAAAGTTTCATATCTTCAGGTTCATTAATCATTTAAGAATTACTTCTTTTTTTTTACTGTCAGGCATTCATACATGCTTTCAGCCAGGTCATCAAGCTGGAAGATCAGCTCAGCTTTCTGACACTGCAGTGTATGTTTTTCTCCAGGAAGCCTCGATAGTCTCAGGACTTCACTTTCCCCTGCAGAGACTCAATGTTCCTCATACCAGATGCAGCAAAACGCTGCGCTTTTGTCTCATTAGTGAGAAAAATATTCTCCCAGAAACCTTGGAGGTTGTCAATATGAATATTGGTGAACTCCAATCTGGCTTTTTCTTTTTAAGGTTTTTCGACTAGTAACATTCGAATGATTTCTTGGATTTTCCTCCCATCCAAATAATCCATCTGATCAAACTAGACTGATCCAAGCCCTTCCTCTTGAGTTCACATCCTGGAAGTTTGGTTCCATCCATCTATCATCCAACGCCTCAATAAGACACGGATGTCTCCTCTGATGGCTGGTCGATGGCTGGATATACCTAATGACATCTGTCTCTGTTATGATTTTTGATCAGTTATTGTGTGAACAAGTTTATTCACATGCAATTTAAATTTTATTTCTTATTTAAACAGCAGGTGTAACGGTACACTTAACTTCCACAGTGAATGGATACAGCACTGATTAATACCTTAAAACATGCAGAATGTTTATGTGTGGAAAACAATATCTGCAGAAAAATAAAAGAAGGAAAGGAAGAAAGAAAGAAAATTGGCCTGAACCAAAACTTTCTGATTGCGCTTTTTCAAAAATGAGAACTGATTTACTCACCTGAAACATCTTCTGGAATCTAGCTGAATGTTAATATCACTGATACTGAAGAAAAATCTGCCAGTCCAAATTGCTGCCTGCAGCATCTAATCATCCCAAACTCCATACATCATATAAAGTGCAAGTGGGAGGAATCCAGGTTATTGAGAGGGGATTTTCCCAACAGCTGTGCATGCTGCATTCAGGTACAGCTCGTACAAATAGATTCCCTCAAAACAACCCTAACACTGAGCGCGGCGTTATTTAAAAATTTCTAAACAGTAAAGCTGACTGTTTGTTACATCTATTGTTCCAGGCAATGGTTTTGGCTGCTTATGCCACTTTATTCACTGAAGAAAATCAAGACACAATTTTAATCAGTTTTATACTGCACAGTTTTAAAATATATTTCAGACTTATTTCAAAGTTAAAAGAAGTCTACATAAATTGTAGAGTCATCTAAACTGGTTTTATTGATAACAGTTTTAGGGTAAAAAGATTCCATAGTGAACAATAATAAAATAACTTGGGCAGAATTCAAAAAACAAAAAGGTTTCCCCCTGGAAACCAGTGAATCGAACTGGTGGATGGGAGACCTTTTTCTGGCCAGCAGAAAATGTTTCACAAGGATTTAATTGTGATGCAAATCAAAGTCAAAGACGACTTCAAATATTTGTTCATATGCAGGCGAGCAGCAGGAGGTGATGGATGCTGAATCTCAAGTGGTGCTGATATTTATGACACACTTGAAATTCACACTATGTGGTCGAAGGTAGCTGATGAGAACAAGCAGTTCGCAGCCTGACGAGTGCATCTTGTGTTTAAAAAAAGTAAACAGACTGAATAACATACAAATACGTCAATGCTATTTTAAGGTCAGTGCAATTAGTGCTGCATGGATGTTAGGGACGGCGTTCCAACAGTGATAGACAGCAGGAATCAGAGGAGACATGATACGCTTGGTTTTCCGATCGATAAAATCCATAAAAGCAAAGGCCTGCTCTGAACGCAGGAGGAGCTCCTCTTCCTGTCAGGTATGATTGACGTTCCAAATGTAAACAGAGCTGGGTCAGAGGAAGAATAAAAGCTCTGTGATTGGTTCTGCCCTGCTGCATTACGCAGCCGTGTCAGCAGCCTTTTGAATGTGTTTATCTCTTGGACTGAGCCATTACCCCAACAGTGAGGCCCAATCCTCCTCTGACTTTCTTTCCCACTTATCAGAGCCCACCTTTAGTTGAACTGTATTTGATTCCTCCTGAGTTTAGCTCCTATAATTTCTCTCCTTTATCAATAAGCTGAATCACTGAGTCACTGAATAGTGTAAGTGTCAAGAGAAACCGAGCAGAACAGCTAAAATGTGTAATTTCTATAAAGCCCTTTCATCAACTGGGTCTCATAATCACACAAGCAATCCTAAAACTAGGACCCAAGTTTCTGAGCTTGCATTTAAAACCTCGATTAGCATCAGTTCATAAATACCGACACATACTCTGCAATCTCTCTCCAGATGCTGACACTTAATCAATCTGCTCCAAGCCCTTTCAATAGTCAGAAGGGCAGATCATTTTGGGGGTTTTCACCATCAGCTTACATTTAGATTCATATTAGAAGATTTGCTGAGGTTTTCCCCAGCTCAGACGTACAGTCTCTGCCTGACAGCGCTGTATGCACCTCCCAGAAAAACGCGATGATTGCGGCATTGTTTGTGTATTGTAGAGTAGTGACTCTTCTCAAAGTAATTTTCATCAGTTACAGAACAAATATCATGCTGAAATTGATGTCCTCGTTCCATTATTGCATATCTGCCTTGCAATGACACTCCATAATCACTGGCTCCGTTTGACACTCTGGACCAGGGATGTCAAACTCATTTTCATTTTGGGCCACACCAAGATCATGGGCAGAATGTATTAATAAAAGTATATTTTGACAAACTGCTACATATTATAGCCTTTTCTACATTCTGTTTGTTCTTCTTAAGATTAAATTATATTGAATATCTTTTCACATTGATGTATTTTAGCAACATTAAAAAAAAGTGATTTGATTGGGCTGATTAAATCATATTTAAGCCCATAAATTTTATCTTGAAGTTCTGTTTCTGTGACTTGAGTTTTGCACATGTGGTCTAGAATGTGTAATTTAATCTCCAGTTAAGTAATTTAAGAACAAAATAAAAATAAATAAATAAATAAATAAATAAATAAATAAATAAAAAAAAATGTTTGGATGATCCAATAACATTATGGATGTTTTAATCAGGACCAGGAGTCGCGTTAACCAAATATTTTCTGCCTTTACCCGTTTTTTTAAACAGTGGTAGGAAAATCTGAAGAATATTCGACATTTAGACAAATTGCAATTCACACACCTGACCACTTGGGGCAGACATTTTCAGCTTTGATAAAAATAAACATTTTATTTGTGGAACATCTCTGATCTGGAGCATCTATTCAGGAGTTACTGACAGGAAGCTTTAAGCACGTCTGGTGGTGCAGCTTTTTTTTAAATTATTATTATTTAACCAGATATATTGATTGAAAATAAATTCTCATTTTCAACAATAATCTGTTCAGAAAACATTAAAACAACTTACAACAGAAAAGCTGAATCACTGCTGCAGGATTTCCTGTTGCTAAAATGACGGCTTACTGACTCAGGAAATCACTTGTTCAGAGAGTCTTGACGATTCACATCAATTGTTCCCTGATTTCAAAACTTTGGCTAAAGTGGTGCTTGTATTTCCAGTCTCCAGAGTGGTTTGTATTTTTCATCATCCTGCCGCACTAACCCAAAGAGTTTTTTATTTCTGAAAAAGTTACTTGTTACTACTTAGTGCTCCACATGTCCTTTTATTATCTAATCAGTTTTAATGGCTGAGATTGGTAACGCAGTGTCTGCCAATTAGAACTCGATACATTTAATCCACAGTAAATGTTTCAAAGGCTTTATGTGATGTCATCTTTCATCTTAATTGATCCAGAATGTAGTCGATGGAAGGTTTAGGTATCAAAAAGATACATTTGTATGTTGTAAAAGCTTCAGTTGAAGCTTTCTGTATTTGTAATGAGTGATGAATATATCTGAGTACATTTCGTGGGGATGTTTGTTCATGTCTGGAAATTTCTAGAAGCTTCTTCGATGGAGTGCACCTGTTAACTTTTGATGAAACACCAACTTTGAAAGCTTCCATATTTCTCAGGAAAAATACCTCCCGTTTATCCAAAGATTAAAAGCCAAAGGAAATTAAGAACTCATTTTCTGTAGACTTCATAGACAAATTGGGCTTTTTCAAACAAACTCTTACTCATTTGCACTTCGCTTTCAAAGGTTGTAAACCGTTCTGGAGGTCTTTCAAAGTTTTTCCGTCGATCTTGGCTGCTTTTTCACATATTTTCTGCCCAGTTCTTATTCCTGACCTTGCCTGCATATTGTGCAGTGTGTGTGCTTCAGTTTTAAATGCACAATTTTAGTATAAAACTCACAAAGGAGAAAAATGTCTTGAATCATGAAAGAGCAAGTGTGGGCGGGTGAGACAGATGGTATTATCATTATTCCATTGTGCATCTTTTGTGTAACCTCTAGAGACCATTGTGTAAAAAAATAAGTTTTCATACAGGAGAGCCTTCCTGTCAAAAGTTATTGGCATAAATAACTTACATTTAATTTAATTCTGGAATTATATTTTAATAGAAAACCCAAACCTGAAGCCAACCAACCGAATTGCATGTAATTGTCTTTATATTATTGTCTGTGTTCACTTCCACTGTCATTGTCTTTTATTCATCACTCAAAGTAAACAAAGAATTTGAACAAATTGAGGGTAAACAAAGATTTTAAGTACCTTTGTCATATTGCCACTTATAAGAGTCATGATAACAAAATACCATTAACCTCAGCTGCTGGAGTCGGCAGCTAAAACCTGCCACCAGCACTGCTGAGCTGGAACACGCAGATTTGCTTTAATCAAGGCTGGAGGGCAAATAAAAAACAGATAATGAGGAACACGTCAGAGTTGGACACAAACGCAATCAGCACACCGTTAGATGTGAGCACACACACACACACACACACGCACACACACACACACACGCACATTTTATGAAGCCAGTTGATGTTTTCAGTGAAGCGTTTTCACTCATTACCAAAAACATTAGCCCCAACATGTGTGAAAGCTACTTTATCACTGCTAAAAAAAAACCTTTCAAACATCAAACATTTTGTCCCGTCGTCGTATTTCAGCGGATAATGGACTACCAGCTGAGGCCACGTCCTACTGCTGTCTGCCGACAGAAAACCACACATAAACTTAAGATTGGAAGCACCTTGTTCATCTCACTTCAGCGTTCATCGGAGAAAGGGTGGAGCTGATTAAGGGATGGTGAAATAAAAGGAAAACATTGACAGAGCTGAAACAGTGGGAGAGGCAGAGGCTGGGAGCCGGATGCCTGAGCCTGAATCTATTTGTCATGCCAGATAAGATGACAAACGCTCCAAGCGGGAGTTTATAACTAGATTATTTAGAGTACCTCGATTTATTTGCAGTACCTATGAGAGTCAGCTCTCACAGGGACCTACTTATCACTGTTTGAAACACGATTGGATGTTGTTCATTTGCCAAGCTGGCTATATTGAATCTTTGACTTGATGTTAAAAATGTCAGGAATATGCATCGTTTGTGCCATCTGTCCATCCATCCTATTGCAAAAGGTAAATACATTTCCACAGTAGTGGAGAAAGAAGACTTAATCATTAATACATGCATTTTGCTTTTAATAATAGTAGAAGGTGCAATTATATCGTCTAAGGTTGTATGGATTCCAGTTACACATATGAAAAGACAAATTATCTTAACATTTAGGTCAGAAATAAATGACCAAACAGCTGAGCTAAAACACCACAAGAAGATAAATAAAGCTCTTAGATAAGGACCAATCACATGTCCAAACAACAATTTCATTCATCTTATTTATGTAGATCACACAAATTTTATATTTAATTTTCTTCCTCTAGGAGTTTTGCATCTTCAACAAATAAAATGAAGCCCAAAGCTCCTTAAATTTCTGTGACCATTTGGGTATAATCTTAAGAAAAAAATCCATTAAACTTTTTAAGAATATTTGTTTTACTGCATAACTTCCTTGATGAAGTCATCCCTGTGAGTGTTTTCTTCTTAAAATGTTACTACAAGAAAAGCGGTCACACAAAATTAAAGTACTGGCATAATGACGACAAAGGAACACTTTGAATTTACATTCAGAGTGAAAGTATCAGAAATAAGGTAAAATTCAGGGCAAGGAACCAATTATGTGATAAAAGTAGAGAGGAAAATAGAAAATGATTCCTTCCTTCTCATATAAATCATGACTGTGGTATTACAATGGTGTCTTACTACACTGACAGAGTCAAATTAGTATCTCCATTATTATGAGTTTCTCCCTTTATCAGTCATACTGATTCCAAATTCAAAACTCAGTCTTAGTAGGTCTTAGCATTCAAATGGCAGTGTCACATTTCAAGAGATATGTTTATAATATCAATAGTTTAAAAATAAATAAATAAAAATTGTAGTTAAATTTTGAACATCTGGGCTTATCTTCTTCTCTGCCAGTTTTGTTTCGGTCTTATTTATGGAACCACTAAATAAAACATTTTTCATTTCCCTTACAACTCTGCTGAGTGTCTGAATTTCATATCTGGTAAAAGTGTGGATTTTCTTTGCTGATGTATTCATTATTCATTGAACAAACTGTTGTTTTACTGTATGAACTCAGAAAAAGCAAACCGAACCCCTGAACATCTAGAAATCTGCAGATAACTTTTACCAGGAATGTGTTTAGGAGGTTGTGTGCTTCTCCACTACAGCATGTTTTGGACAGTGTATTTTATGCTTACAGATCACAAGATATCTAGTAAGACACCAATTAAGTAATTAACTTGTCCATGTGACAAGGCTCAAAGCAACTTTAAAAAAAATAATAATAATGTTGAACCCTAGATAATTTCTGATCTTTATACATAAAAAAGGAGTCAAAATGTAGCATTTACTAAAATTTGTAAAATATATGTCTTCCTTATTTCAGTGTCCAAAAAATGTTTAAAGCTTTGCTTTCAATGGCTATTCTTAGTGGTTTTATGAAATAAACAGTACAACAATCAGCCTTAAAATGATTGTCTTCACATTATGAATAAACTTAAAAGCTTTGCATCAATGTGAGGTTTTCAAATTCACACAGCAGATGAAGCCATTTCCTATTTTTTTCAGGTTTATTTTACACAGAGATGACAAAAGCCTTTCAGTTTCAAAAGCAGAGTCCAAATCTGTTCCAAGATATACTTTCAGCATATCTGTGTTTAAAGCCTGCTAGAGAAAATGAGTCTTCCCTCAGTGTGAATAAGCTAAAGGTGTTTTCTTCATAAAGGGAAGGGTTGCAGGAGATGATTAAGACTTATTTTTGGTCCATTATAAGACAGCAAAATCTTCAAATGCTGGCTCAATTTTTTAATAAACAGGTTTCAAGGATATAGGATCCATGGATGGAAATAAAGCAAATAAACAGAGCATTTTAATAAGGTTCACATTTAACATTTATCATGTGAGTTTCCATTCAAAAAGAAAAGGAGGGTATTTATTTTAAGATTGTGATTATTAGTGGATACCACAAAAATCATGTTAATTACATTTTAAATCTAAACATAGTGGATATCATCACTGTTAAACGGTGATCAGAACCTTCAGCATTCAATAAATTAAAGTGATCTTTCATTGTTTGCATTTACTTTCTCAGGGTTTACATGACGTGTAGTTGGTGGAAAGATTAGGGAGCCATCAACTAGTAAAGATTAGGATCAGCAAAGGTCCTGACAGGAGCTCACTGTATGAGATTTACCATTTTCAAATCCCAAATAAGGCCCCGCCGACTGATTAGAGGAGGGCAAAATCAATACAGCCTCTTCGTTCCCATGCTTAGATGGAGCACAAGGCACTAAAAGAGGGTCAATGATTTAGCACATCTCCCGCTCTAATAAATTAATAAACATGAGAGCCGGGCTGTGCTGTGGCATCTATGGCGTTTACATCAGAGAGGTGAGAATGATGGGGAAAGTTAATTCGACCTGAACTGAACGATGGAAGGTCACTTCTATTTCGCTACGCTCGAGTAATCTCCTCCTCGCTTCCAGTTTTCTTCTCCTGCCATCTCATTTTGAAGCTTTCCTGGGAAATATTTGCAAATGTGTGACCATTAATCCAGACGAGGGACATTTCTGTTGCATTTTCTCCATACCAAGTGTTTGACTACAACTCACGTGAACACAACTTTCCGGTTTTTGCATTCACTAACTTGCAGTCTCTTGAGGAATACAGATAAAAAATAATAATAATAATATGTGGGGATTTAGAAGTGCAAAGGGGTGGAGGGGTAGAAAAAAAATCAAATCTAAGAATTAGAAACAGCAGTAGATGCAGAAAAAAAAACCCACATGGTGCCTACGCCAACAAGAGGCAGTCATTAAACAATGTCCCGAGGAGGTTCAGTGACAGATTTAAGTAGTTTGGTATTAAAGCACCATGCCCAATTTACAAACCAGATGATATTTGCATCAGAGGCAGAGAAGTTGCAGGGTGAAAACACAGCTTAGGGAGGGAAAATATCTCCTGCTATCACACTGATAAGGACAGCACTACTTGCAACTTTAATTCGGCTGGTTTTTCATTCGCCTGTTTAGTAAGCTCCTTATACTGTGTTTGTCTTCCCCTGAATAATGGATCTACCAGGCTAAAACTGGTTATGTATTTACACTTTTGTCAGTGGTTTTGTTTATTTTCAGCTGACAAAAATTTGTGTTAACTGCACCAAGCATTGTAAATGTGACTGCAGTCATGTAAATCTTTCCGAAAATGTATGGTGCCCCAGTCATCTTTGATAAATGTTCTGGATCGCTACCTGACTACATGATATCAATTCATTGGGGGGGAAAAACAAAGCAGGGAGTCTCGGTTCATTAGGACTCAGTGCTGAGAAAGCAGGATTTTATAGCATGAAACTGGCTTCAGTTAGCTAATATATAAACCCAACCAAGCAAAAACCAAAAATCTGGTCGAGGAGGCTAAGCTAGCATTCAGTCTAGCCGCCCCATTCAGCCCAAACCTTTCCACCCTCTCTGAATCAAATGACTGTAATTTAGCTCAGTGATAGTGCAAGCCTCTGCATTTTCAGCTCCATCTCATTTCTTCTGCTGAACATTAAAGTCCACTGTTTAAATGTTAAATGGTGCCATTATACCTCCGGCTAATGATTGACTCTTGAACATTTATTTGGTTGAAAATACATCTAAATGACACCTGAATTGTTCATATGATGTTTCTTGGTGTCTTCGTAAAGTCAACTTGAGTGAAATGAAAGATGCTTCTAAATAAAATGTATTATCATAATTAGTAGTCTAGAAAAAAAATCTGGATTTATTCTAAATGTGAACTTTTAAATCAATTTTTAGACATCAAATCAAATCATTCAGGTAAATAACTCAACAGCTAACAAGGCTACAAGAGCATTAGCATACATGAGCGCTTGTGTGAGTCAATGGAGGCTGGAAATTGTGATTCATAATGAAACATTGTGACAAATCTGAATTCAAATCTGTCCAGCGTGGTATCCTGCAGGCACGTCTTTGTCAGGGCTTTGTCATCTTTGTGTTGCAAGCGCTGCTCTTATCTCAGTAAGCAAACAAGCTGCAAAAGCATGTTGGCTGTGATATGCTAATAGTCCACAGGCAGCTTATGCATCAGATGTAGTTCATGCTGACCAATTGTCAGTTTTTTTTTACAAATACGAATCTCCCTGTGCACCACACGATCCACAGCACCTAAATCTACTTTTTGGATGTTGTGAAAAACTTCATTTTCATCAGTCAGCGCGGTACAAATATGTAAATCTGTCTCTGTGCACAGAATTTTCTCTTCATTTCCATCTCGCAAATGAACACAAATACTGACTGGCAGTTATAATCGAAAAAAAAAACAAAAAAGGGAGAAGATTGTCCAAACTGAATCAAATCTCAAGGTAATTGTAGTTTTGGTTTCTACTTTCTGAAATTTTGAACAATCTTGGTTGTGGCCAAAATAAATATTGTAGTTGTTGTGTGATGTATAATTTCAGTGAGAAGAATTATACTGCTCTATCTAACAGAGACACTTAACTTGCATCTCTGACTCAGAGGGTGATGCAAATGAATCTAAATGTCACAACACTCTTGAATCGATCTTTGGCTGTCAAAATGCCTTTCTGTAAAAGAAACACAATTTATTAAAAACAACAGACTCTGAAATACTGAAATGTTAAGACTACCCATGACTAGAGCTGGAAATGTTCTTAATACAATCAGGTACAGGGGAAATGAAATGAAATGTAATCATTTCTCATTTCCTTTTAGTTCTAAATGTCTGAAAATATACAACAAAGTATCTGAGTGAATAGTAGCTAAAACATAAAACATATTCACTTCTACCTTTTCTACTTTAACAACAAAGCTGACTTTGAGTATGTTGAAACTTCCTCATTCAAAGCCTACTTGTTTTTTGTAAAGGAGAATAACAAAACAATTCATTTTATGGCATTTTAATATACCAAGTGGCATATGTTGCCTTTTTCCCCCCAAATAAACTATTTTTGCATTGCAGGTTAGCCTAACTGTCTGAAGGTTAGCTAGCCTTCTCTCAGTGTCTGTGGGAGACGGAGCCTGGATGACAGGGGCCACATTTTGGGGTCCGTTGTGCTGCTGCCACTGTTGCCTTGCAGCAAAACAGTCCTGGGTTCGAATCCCAGCTCAGAGTGTTTCTGCATGGTTTGTTCTCCCTCAGCATGTTTGGGTTCTGAGTAAATTTGATGAGAAAGCAGTGTGATAATGCTGCAACCTTGACTTCAGCTTTTACCCAAAATAAAAAAATAAAAAGTAAGTTCACGGATTCTTTGAAGCTGCTTTGCACTTATTTTATTCATGACTTTTTTGTTTTTCAGTTTCTGAACTTTGCCAGTTTGTTTTGTGTAAATGTTGCTCATTTCCTAGCAAAACTTCATCCAATCATCCAAAAGGGCATCACGGAAAATAAATGTTTAAGTACTGCATTATGAAAAGAGCCTTAGCAGCATCCCACTTATTAATTACACTGGACTAGAAAAACAAAGCCAGATCACTGCAAAAACACAAAATCTTACTTAGTATTTTTGTCTCAGCATAATTTAATTAATACAAAACTTACAACTTTTCGGCAGGATACAGGAGCTAGTTTTAATTCATTTAATCCTTAATATTGATTTTTAAAAAGTACTAGTTCTGCTGGCAGATTATTTCACTTTTAAAAAGACATTGTCCCATATTTTAAGTGAAATAACCGGACAGTGGAACCAGTACTTTTTTTTTTTATCAATATTGAGGAATAAAATATAAAAGAAATAAGCTCCTATATCTTGCTGAAAAGTTACTTATAAATTAATTAACTTAGGTGTACTAAGATATTTGCACTAAAAACTAAACCAAACAACTTGATAAGATTTTGTGTTTTTGCAGTGTTAGAATAATAAATTAAACCAAAATCCAGTCGATGAAGCACATCTCTTTTTCAAACATTATGATGACATTTATAATTTACTTTATTTCATTTGGCTAACGCGAAAGCGACAAAGCATCAGATATCTTAAAACAAAACATCTTTTTCCATGTCAGGAAGTGGTGCAAAGGAAAGTAAAAGACTGTGATTAAACACAAACAGAGTAATTGATATTCCTTGCAGGACCTTGAGGCTCTGCCAAAAGAGAGATGGGGTAAGATGGAGAAGAGGAGAAAAACGGAAATGTATTACTCAACGTCAGTAATGACCATAAACATATAAATCACAGGGAACTGAGGCCGTTACTGGCAAAATGAATCAGGCGCTGCTATAAGGAGGGGGATGGAGTTTGGAGGTAAGCGCATGAGGAATGAAGGCAGCAACGGCTCAACTGCAAAAGTGGAGGAAAGAGGGAAAACTCAAAGAATAGAGCACTGCAGGGTGCTGGGTTCATTTCCTAATTCCCATCATGTCTTTGTGGAGGGTTTGGTTAATAAACCCTGCTGGATGCTTGATACTTTAACAATCCTGTTGCATTTCCAGTTAAAAATACTTCTTCACACTTATCTTCATCAGTTTGCTGATAATCAAGGCAACAGTCACAGCAGCTGAACACCACAACTCCCACAGATGTCAGTGCAGCCAATCAATTTGACCCACAGCGATTCATTCATGATTATCTGGCTTTAAAAATAAATCAGAAGCCTGACGGATCACAGTGACTTTGTCTTTATTCACCGGATGAAACAGCGACACGTACAAGCTGTGTGGTTGTCCTACACAGCACCTCCCATGTTCTGTCGGCTCAGTTTATGCTAGCAGGTTTTTAGGTCTCTTTACAATTATGATATCGGATACTACACTAAACCAATAATTATTGATTTAATGTGACTGCTTCCTCTTTACTTTACAAAAATATTCAAACCCCACAAACCTTTTTGGTAAAACTTTATTTTAAGGGGTGTGCATAAGACTGACATGACACTGTCATAAACATGACATAACACCTGTCATGAACAGAAAGAATAAATTTTAGAGCAACTTTGCATTAACCTCTTCATCTCTAGGCCTCTTTTTGAGAAATATGGTTGAAAATACATGCCCAAAATGAATTGAATGTATCTCAAGAACTACAGAGTTTATTTTAA
>NW_015113707.1:0-18120 GCF_001443285.1 Poecilia latipinna | reverse complement strand
TTGGGTGAGACGCAGGGTACTTCCTGGACAGTATTGTTGGAAACGGCAGAGCTTCGACTTTATTCTGATTGATAGTTTGTGGGCTTTGGGAATAGTCGCTCTTTCACTGTTGCATTTTTTACCGGGTATGCCTCGTTAGCCTCGTTAGCATCTAATTACGTTTCGTTTTATCAAGCTACTTCGTGTTCAGGCTGGGTGTTGTTGATGTAGAAAATATTGTTTGTATCATTTAGAAGAGCTTTTTCCCGATCTGTGGATATGCAATATGCCTATATTGATAAATGTATAGCATGTTTTTTCAATCGATCTTGTTGCGGCAAGCGCAGAGGACCCAAATTTGGGTCCTCTCGCGACAAACAAGTGTCATTTACCTGATGACACTTCATGACAACTGTCATAAACATTCATAAAGACTCATTCATGTTCATGACAGTGTCATGTCAGTCTTATGCACACCTCTTAAAATAAAGTGTTACCACCTTTTCAACCTTGGTAAGTTATTTTAAATATATAGACGAACAACATGGTTTCTCTTAATTGTAAAACACAGGATAGTGAAAAATTGTTTTATGCTTTTATTTTTCAATGAAAGATCAGAAAAAGCAGTGCACAACTCAAAGTTGTGCAATAGGTTAGTTACTTTAACTTTAGCGCTATCAGAGGTTAGTTACTTTAACTTTAGCGCTATCAGAGTAAAGCACTGAAGAAATGCATGCCACACTTTCCAGTTTTGTATTTATTCTTATCTTTAAAGATTCATCCTTTTCCTTTCACTTCAAAAATTTGCAATACTTTGTATTTGTATGTCATTTAAAATACATTAAGGATTGATTGTATAAAAGATTATCATTACTGTTCTAGCAGTACCTTTATGTCATGTATTTTTAGACTTTGTTATAATTTCTGACTTTATTTAATAATAATAGTAATACATTTGATTTGGAGGCACCATATAGATACCTTACAATACACACACTTGCACATGATTAACTTTGTTATTTTGAAAGGGGGTTTACTATTTAATACAAACTTTTTGAGATTTATATGAAATTATGATGTCATTTTATAATCAAAAACATATCTGGAGTGTTAATTAGATTTTTTCAAGCATGTTTTGTGAAACCCTTGAATCTCCCACAGCAGCCATTGTACGATGCCTAAATAGTTTCTCAAACAAAGCTCCTCTTAGTCATTTGCAAAATCAAATTTCTTTTAAGTCATTTTTGACTTTGACAGCACTTTTAACATAACTGAAAAAAAACAGTCACTTTATTGTGCTTTAAAAAGCAGATATTTTCAACACTAACATTTCTTCTTCAGCCAATATTCAGTTCCTTCCTCGTCTCGTTTTGTCTCATGCTTTGTTTCGTCTTTGTATCCTTGTCCTCACCTTCAATAATCTGACTCAAAGAAGCCAACAAAGGATTTGCTTTAAGCATCTTAGCGACATTTCAAGCACCAATCAAGCAGAGAGACCGATTCATGAAGGATGTGCTGCCAACAAGCAGCGCCATATGTATCTGAGTGGAACGATACAGTGATCTGTGGCATCTCAAAGAGAAATCCCCCAGGGAAAAGCTGCGACCAGCTAAAAATATCAGCAAGAAAGGGAAAAAAAAAACCACTCTGCTTCCAGCTTGAAGGTCTTTTCAGATGTTGACAGTTGATATGACGAGTGTCGGACAAGAAGATTTCTGCTGCCGTTTCAAAATGCTGAAAGCTAAACGGCGTTCTGCTGAACACGTACAGCGGTGAAGAACACCCACCTCAGATTCCAGGGTTTTATTTACTTTCTACTTCGGGGGTTTTAGCTCTGCCAGCTAAAAACTGCCATTCTGGAGTATTGATGACATGGTAGAGCCTATGATGGAATATTTGTAGACTTGTGGCGACGTTTAAATTATTTTACAACCTGGGAAGGAGATGATTATTAATAAGGTGTTGCTTCTTTTAAATATAGCTGTAATTACTATCAACCATGTTGCAAACACACTATGGATTGATGGTTTTAATGGCTCAGGGGGAACCTTGTAGTGCCTCTGTTAAAAAGAATCCATGTTTCAAAAGTGACAGAAAAAGTAGCATCTAATACCGTATAGGATGTTTGTCAAGAAACTTTTTGTTGAAATATAAATAATAATGTCATTTTCAAAGTTTTCTCTTTTTTTAACATTAACAACGTAACAATATGATGTCCTGAGTAAAGAACCTCAAATTATTTCCAAGTGGCCCAATATTTTAGTATATTTTATTTTTTCATACCATTAAGTGTAATCCTTTCTGTCCCCAATTTAGCTTTATGTCAATTTTTTAACTCCCACCCCTCATATCACCCTGTTAAACTGTTTTGCTTTTTTAACAATAAGTAATATAATGGTTATGGTAATAATCAAAAGGGGAAATGGCAGCATTCTGATTTTAGGTATAAAAAAATATAGCTGGTGATGAATGAAGTCGACTTTAACAGATACATAATGAACTGCATTTACACAGCAATTAGATAATGATACATTAACAAGTATGTTAATATTTAGCTGGAAATGCTAATGTATGCCTGATAATCTTTAATGATGTTGCATTACATAAGGCGGGCATGTGGCTGGAAGACATTTTCTGTGAACTTACACTGGCTGAGATGTTTCATTCTTTTCCCCCAAACATCAAAATAATAAAGTTTTATGTTCACTATCTGGCAAAGGAAAAGTCAGCACTTGAATTTAGCTAAGCAGATAGGAAAGAACTTCCACTTGGACAAATACTGCAAATACAACTGAGGAAGCATAAATCTGGAACTCTGGAGTAATGGAAGAAGGTCATGTGATCTGAGGAGACCAGATGGTGATGGCCCAGTCAAAGTAAGAGGAGAGGCAGAAAAGTGATGCACCCATCATGCCTAGTGTCCAGTGTATCAGCCTGCAGTGCTATGATCTGCAGCTGGTCAGGGCCAGGTTCAGCATCATTATGAGGTCAGCCGACTACATGAATGTACTAAATGATAAAGTTATTCCATCAATGGACTTTTTTTATCCCCTGGTGGCACGGGGATACTCCAAGATGACAGCGCCAGGACTCATCGGGCTCAAATTGAGGAAGAGTAGCTCTGGGAGGAGGAGACATCATTTCCACACATGGGTCGACTTTGCACACTGGTCCGACTCTCCAGTCATCAATAAAAGATCTTAGTGAAAAATTAATGAAACACTGGATGGAAATAAATCTTGTGACACTGCAGAGGCTTATTGAAGCAATGCATGAACGCACGGCGTAATCAAAGCAAGAGGCGGTCCAACAGCACATTAAAGTGTGTCACCTTAACTTTGAGTATTTCTGTACTAAGTCAGCTTATTATTATCATGCCACTTCTGACCACCTTCACTGCTCTTGTATTTCTTTTACCTCTGCACACACACGCACGCACGCACGCACGCACACACACACACACACACACATGCACTTTAATTTGAACTACACTCCAGGGATGCAGCTCTCATGTGATTGAGAATGGACCATTCACAGTTGTTTTTTTCCCCTCACACAGATTGTGTTAGATCCGTTTCACCACCCCCTCCTTTTCCAGTTGTTGTTTTTAATGGAAAGCCCCGGTGGCCTAACTTCCTCATGAGCAGTCATGTGCAGCAGTGCATCAGAACCATACCTGCATCATTACGTCTCCGTTTGACCCATTCAGAACCTATAAACTCTCCAGCCGGCCCGTCGCTGTGCCACAACTTTCTAACTACAGGTGATGGAGGACATTTATGTCTTATAATTGTGATTGCTTGCAAATTTACATGGGAACAAGCACTTACAGATGAAGTGTTACTTAAAGTAGTTTACACTTTCAAGAAGCCCACAGAGTGTATGCTTTATATTCAAGGCATGGCTGAGCAGAAACTTTCCGGTGAGCACTTCCAAACAAATCAAACCCACAGATCCTCACTGCTCTGCTCCTAGATAGCGACATGAGTGGAAATGTAAGTGAGTGGAATGTGCCGATGTACTTTTACAAGATTAGAGCCTGTGAAGAAGATAAACCTAATCCATGTTAGCGCGGCAAGAAACATGATCAACAAGCCAAAAAACATTTTATTTTCAAGCCAAATTACAGTAGAAAAGTAAGAAAAATTCCACTTCTGTTTTTAGGTAATTAGATTGTCATTTGAGAATCGAAAATCCTGAACTTGAAAGCTCATTTCTTATTTCTGTCAGTCTCTCTTGTCTTACAGACTGCCTTGAGGTGACACCTATGATTAATAGTAAACCAAACTCTTGTAGCAACATAGTTTGCTTTTAAATGAAAGTTAGAGAAACGGAATATTCAGTGAATCTGCTAGCACCAGCAGTTTTTCATATCCAAAATGCATTTTAGCAGAATTTATGATTATGGCCACCACCAGTGACCATTTAAAAACCATATAGGTTGCAAAGTCCCATAAAAGGCTGTTATTCACAGATAATCTTATGTCTTCCTGCCCTGAGGACATAATCATAAAAGGTAAGGCTGCATTGTGGTAGGAAATAAAATCAGAATAAACTTGTTTACATGTTGAAGAAAATTCCTTCCATGTAGTCTTGGATAATTTCTCGTCGTTGTCAGTTGGTGGGACGGAAACGTTTCGACTACCGTCTCTGTGAGACATCATGTCAGTGGCAGTGTTTTGATCTTCAATATGCAAATAAACACATTACTGGATTCTACGATTCTAATTTCTATAATGATGTTATAATTAAATTCAAGCTTCCAATTACATGAATGAAGATCATTCATTACTATAATTGAGCATTCTGTCTGCTTTTAACACAGACCTCAATCAATATGGAGTTTATATATGATGTTGGGTTCACAATAAGAGATCAGATGAGTTTTAAAAAATAACTTTTTCCAACTGTTTTGACCCGCTAACAGCAAAATTTACAACTATGAAACAAAACACACCCATAAAAGTCATTTTTGACTGGAGGAGGGGAGATACATAATTTAAATTTGGAGTGTTTGCTTGACCAACAACAGGATCGCTACACTGAGTCTGTCCATCTTTAGTTCTAAAAATAATGTTATGTGTAGAAGCTGATATTGATGCAGCGCAGCTTCTCCCGTTGTCCCGCACTGTCAGCTTGTTTTTCAAAAAGTAACTGCTGAGTAAGATAACGACCGATCGACTGGTGAGGATGGAAATGTTCCGTGAAAAAAGGCAAGTGTCCTAAAATTAACAGTGTCCCATTTACAAATTACAAACTCTTTCAAGGGATCTGTAATCAGCAGGGCTGTGGTGACATCTCATGTTAAAATGTCGCAATATTTTAAATTAAAAAGAAATCTGTCCTGGAAGGCCAGCATGTGATGTTGTCCAGAGAAATAAATGTAAGCTGTAACTTTAATCACTGGACATGAAGATGTGTGCTTTAAACTTGAGATGCTGGCGCATCTTTAAAACACTAAAAGAGGAAGTAGTTAATAAAGGGCTATTTTACATTTAATCGAAAAAAAGTAAATATTTAACAGATCACAAGGTTTTAACAAAATTTCTGTTCAGTATAATATCATTTGAAATGTCTTAGCAAATGAGTTATTGCAATACATATTTTGCCATTTCATCACCAGGACTATTTCAGGTTTCATTTGCTAAGTCAATGCAAATGACTTAGCAAAAGCTATCGTTAAGCGAAACGACAGCTTCAGCACCGTAAGGCGTCGAACGGCACTGTACGGTAATGTTTACTCACAGTGCTAACACACGTCTCGTCTTTTCCTCTAACAGGTTTAGGTTTGGTTTTTTTCACATAGTCCCCAAAATGTTGCAACATAAAGAATTTGAACATGGCACAACCTTCTGCAGTTATAATTTAGCTGAAAGAAATGCTAATGCATTCTTTTAAACAAAGAATGCATGCACAGGTATGCAACATGTAAGTATGTCAGAAAGACACCAGATGACATTGAACCTTTATGCTGTAAGGAAGCTGTGATAAAACACCACCATGTGGCCCTCAGTCAATGTCTTAGCCTGCAGTATTTTCCAACAACTTATGGTTAATAGAGGTATAATTATGTAGTTATCACAGAAGCTTCTTCACTTTTAAAGCTGAACAAACCTGTAATGTGCTCACCTTTTTGTTTCTCTGCTTTAAAGGCTTCTTTCCTAACATACCCTTTGAAACTTTCACTTTTCAGAGTCACAGAAATAGAGATGAGTAATTTGAGGCCTTCTTACCTAAAGGTGTCTCCACATGTGAATGTTTCCATCACGTTAGCAGTATTACTTTGGATTTTACAGTAATGACAAGAAATTTAAAACAGATTAAGTCAGATCAGCATCTGGGGTTACAGAGTCTAACACAAACTTAAATGAGTCATTTTAGAGTTGAGAAAGTCAATTAGTTCACTTGCAAACTTTGCACCACCTAAGATCAAAAAGACATTTCAGAGTTACAGATAATGTTTTATTAATTCCTAGGAGTTTTTCCTCTCCACATTGAGTACCTTCCTCATTGCACATTAACATTATTATACAGCTTAGGTGGAGAAAATCTACTTCTAAATGAAGCTCCTCGCTGGAATTAAACATGGACTCATCCCTACCTTTGCATTGGTGTAATGATGGCAGCTACATTAGCTAGGGACAGATTCTCCAGATTGCTTTGGAAGGGTATGGAAATGAGGCTCTGTGCTACTTAGCTCACTCTTTCTTTGATGTGCAATATCACAAACAGGTCTGCTAGTGTTTTATTACAGCTGGCACAGAGAGACAGGAAGAGAGAGAGAGAGCTGATGGGAAGGAGTGATGAAGAAATATCTGACAAACTGCGTTTTTGGGGGGCTGCAGAGCAGGCAGTTACCTACTTGATAAGCATTATGCTTTTAAGCTTTTCTTTTATACATTTTTAGAATAAATACTTCTGACAGACTTCATAATGTGGCGGTGTAGCCTTTGGGTGTTCGAACAAACCTTAGAAGAGAAAGACTGATCAATTATGCAAAAAAAAAAAAATACAAAGCGCAAACTTTCTTTACAGCAGAAAACACCAAAAGCATTAGATCAAGATGTTATATGTTATTTCCATAAACAAAAGCTTTCTCTTGGGTACAGGCCCTACCCATTCAATCAGGGACAGGTGTCTCTAGAGGTACTGTCACACTGAAAAGACTAATTTGCTCTCCTGTGAAGGCCAATTAAGCAGAAGAGTGATGACTCCCCGCGTGCAAGATGTTTTACTCCCATCCTCCAGAAAGCGCTTCATGTTGCACGTCTTTATTGACCAGCAGCTCAGTCACCAGTGATTGCCTCGACAGGCTGGAGTGCATTACATATTTTGGGAAGAAAGGAAAATAACTGCAGCTCCAGCAGATGCCCTTGGTAACAAAACCCTCTGGGCAGATAGCATCAGGGTTGGGAGCAAGAGAGGGATGGGGAATGAAAAATCAAAGCGATAAGAGACTGGAACTGTTGGGGAGGTCAGTGAAGCTTAAGACATATAAGCATAGAATTTCTTATGCTAATTTGACTACATCAGAAAAGACAGTAGTTTTCATTTTTAGGCATTTTTTTTAAAAATATAGTTTTATTTTTAAAAAACCACATTGCAGAAACAAATATATATATATATATATTATGTATGTCTGCAAACAAACATAAAGCCACAGCAGTATTCCTATAAGCTGGAGGAAGGCCCAAATCCTTTTGCCTGTATAAGCTTCTCTAAGCCCTGACCCTCCGATTCGGGCAGCAGCATTTTACGCGTGAAAATGGCTTAGAGGCCTGTCAGGCTGGCAGGTTATGCAAACTAAAGCTCAGAATTAACTCGATAAACACGGTGAACTGAAACTATTTGAAATTACTGCTCAAGTCTTCTAAAAAGTGCTTCAGGACAGGAGTATGTGGGTTGTCATGTATAAAAATGCATTGTACGTGTGTTTAAATGTGAAGAAATTAGGGGCATTTTGTCACAAATCAAGCCCTGAACTCATATTTTGAATAATGCATCTGCATTGAGACAAAGGGTGTAAAATTAGCAGAACTTCTGTGTATCTCATGGTGACACCATGTGGTTTCATTTTTTATTTTCATATTGATGGACCAGAGTTGGAAATGTTTTGCCCCCATGCATAGTAAATCTGACAAACAAAGCTGCTACCACAATTAAATTCACTACAAAACAATAAAAGACTTGTGAACTCCACAATAAAAACGAGAAACACACATCGCTCAATAAAAGCACATATTGCACTTTGCTGTTGGTTTAACAGTAAAATGTTGCTATTAATCCAACATTATGCTCTGTTATAGCGTTGTGCCTTTTTGTGTCATTCTTAGTCATGTTTTATCGGATGTGTCACAACCACCACCATCCAGCAACACAAACATCCTCAACCAGTGTTGACTGAAGCTGTTGTGCAACTTTAAGGCAAGATGTGTGAAAACATATTAGCTCTTTCCACCGTCGCACAAGCATAGAGATGGCAGCTCTCCAAAGTAAACAATAAATAATGTAAACACTACAAACTAAAGTTGATTGATTAGTCAATCCATACAATTATTTTTTTCATATTCTAGGCTTGTCAATAACAATAAGTGATAAAGCCTTTGAGCCAGAGATGAACATGGAACATGAGGTAATAACTGGTGGATTTAAATGCCTTAGTGGCAGCTATGGTGGGCAATTTCATGTTTTAACTGTACTTGTAGTTTTTCTTGTTGTAAGACTAGAGTTAACTCATAATAAATGCCTCCTGGAAACTGTTGGGAATCTGTGGTAGTGGGCTTAAACCTACATGTTGAAATACATTTGTGGATCCACACAATCAGGTTTCAATCTTCTTAGATACATTGCAAGGACACCAGCTGCCTGTTTTAGATTTCACAGAGAAATGCAGTTTGATGCTTTGATAAATAATAAAATCCTAAAATATTTCCGTGTCAAAAATAATCATCATATCACCAGAAACCGTCAGCTCTACCTTGTTCGTGGCTTCTCTGTTTATCTGTAAAACAAATCCGACAGAGCAGTTACGTCTCTGTTGACATGTTGTTCCTGTCAAGCCATACGAAGAATGTGAGTAGTGGGGGTTGGTGTGACACGGGATAAAAAAGAGCCAGAATATGAAAAGAGGAGCAGCAACCGTGTTTGGTTCTGTGGGTGGCTTGTGTTGCACAGAGATACGGAGAGGGCGACAAACACTCAGCTGCAGCTGACTCTAGCTTTGGTACTTCATAAAAAGGTGACAGCAGAACAAACAGGTTTGACACAGTGAGCTGCTTTGACTTGCTTTCTATGCAGTGGATCTCTGAGATGTCAGAAATACTGCAAATCACACCATCAAATTCATAAAATTATTAAGAATTTTGACACTGGATGGTTTAATGTTTAAACAAGTAATTAAAATGTGTAGCAGTCCAAACACATGTTAGTGTCCATCAAGCTTATCTCACTATACAGACAGAGGAAGGATTGAGGTTACCTTAATATAACCAGAGACGATCCCAGAAAATTTCCTCATTATGTTTAGAAATGATAAATCAAAATATCTTTGATGCAAACTTTGACATTTATGCTGTAAATAAGGTAATATGCGACTGCTTTTTTTTGTTCACATTCCAGTTTTCCATCTTAGCGTATAAAATAAAAATTGTCAATAGAAGAAAATTAAAGTAGTTCTCTAATAAAAAAATAAAGTTCTGAACTGTACATCCGTCACAGCTTTTTATAGTTTTGCATAGGAAAAAGGTGACATGAGACTCATGTGGAGAGGAAAAACCATGATTTCATGTTTTTACCTCAACACAAAAATCTTAAAGATGACAACATGATATAATTACTTTTATTCAAAACAGAAATGCATCAATTATCCCTGCTACTTCTAAAACAGTCCGACATATAACCACAGTATGTGACCTAAACCATTTATTTATTTTATTTACATGAAACTCCCTTATTTCAATGTTGTCTAAAAATACAATTTTTACTGTGCTGGTTTTGAAAAATGACTAAAAATATGAGATGGATTCAAAGCTGAACATAAACCTAAGTATGTAAACATTTTCCAGCAGATTTTTTCTCATGGTCAAGACTAGTGAGTTTTACAGTATCTAATAGGATAACAACAGTTTCACTGTTTAAAGCTGCAGTATATACCTTTTATAAAAAATTAAAAAAAAGTTTTTTATGTATTTCTTAAAATTCTCATCTTGTTGTGACAGTATAAGGCAGATAACCAGTGAGACATTTGAGCTTTTCTGCCTTCTCCCAGGGCTCTCAGTACAAACTGCAGAAACAACTAATCAGAGCCAGGAGGAGGGTTTTAGTGCTGTCAATCAACAACATAGCCTGTCACCAATGCTAAGGCTAGTTAGCATAGCCACAGATAAACAATTTTCCTGAAACAGTAAGTTGTTCTTCCACCACTAGCACATTGTGTAGTGTACACAGGGATGATTGACAGCGATAAGACCCTCATAACGGTCCTGAGTTTTACAGACTGCTGTAGTAGTAGGAAGGAGATAGATTTTTTTTCTCAGATTATCTGTCTCATACCATACTGTCACAAAATGGTGACAGTTATAGTAAATATGGAAAAAACATTTTTTTTTGTAAAAGTTAAATGCTGCAGCTTTAAAGGAGCAGTATTATGTATTTCCCAGACGCATAATGATGTTTGATAGCACAATCAATAAAGTATGTTACCTTCACATGTTATAAATTGCTCTATATATCAAGCATAGCTTCAAATTTGCCTTGCAAGTGGATAGGTTTAAGCAAAGGTCACACCATAAATTATAAATATCAATGCAACATGGAGTACAAAATGAAATTAGAAAAACAAGAATAAAAGTTGGATGAAGCTGTGCATAGGTGATGCTGCCTGCTCAGATTACAGTTAATGCTTTCTGTCTTTAATTTGAAGAAATGAGCAGTTGTTGCATCCAGTCATGCAGCACCTCCGGTTTGGTTGGCCACTGAGCCCTGTCTCTCAGTCAGCCATGATTGAAAGTTGCCAAGGCATCTACCTCAGCTGCTAAAGGTCATTGTACTCATCAGCTGCCCACTGCCTTCCAGACTGACGGAGAGCAGAGTAAAGATCAAATGTCTGCCTGTTGGGCCAACTGTTCCAGCCTCCACAGTCATTGCGCTTTTCATTGTGCTGAAAAGGTTGGTGGGTAATATCTAGCAAAGCCACAAAAGTACTGATGATTCATGTGCAAAAGTAAATTAGTTCGTAAAACAATTAATTCTGCTGATAGAAAAGCAGAGAAGGTTTGCAAAGAAGGCAGAAAGGTGCCTTTTCTAAAACTTCTCTTTCAACTGCTGCTAAAGTGATTGGTGAGTACAAAAGGTTCACGTTAAAACGTCCAATAGGACACTTCAGAGCACTGAACAGCGAAGCGTCTCCAGCATCATTTAATTTTTAATCTAAATGAAAAAGGAGCGAGAGAAAAAAGTGAAGAGGAAGACTGAGACAGGAGAAGACAGAGAGAAGCAAATGCCAACAGGTCAGCAGTGGAAAGCCTCGGGCTGAGAGGCTCAGACGCAAAGCTCATTAAAAACAGACGGATTTCTCTGAGCAGAGGGACAATACGAAGCGAGAGATATCCAATGGCACTGGTCTTTTCTGTGAGGCAGGAGGATAGCCAAGGAAACTGACACAATAACAACAACAACAACAACAACAAAGACAAAAGGGAATGTGGTGCAGAAACTTAAAGGCATGAGGCAACGGTAGCATGGAGGATTGTTTTTTCTTGCTCTCAAAAAGATGAAACAGGAAAGAGGAAGAAAAGAAAATCCTCAGGAGGATCCATGTTGCATGACCCCTTAAGACATGATTCAGAAGGATTTACAGAGTATTTTTCTATGTTCAGTCATTCATTTAATTGTCAAAAAAAGTCATACATTCAAGTTTTGCAGAGGAAACAAAGTAAAAGGCAGAAAAAAATCTGTCACAGTTTGAACATGTTTAACTAGAGCCTAGTTGTTTGGATAGAAAATACAGACTTTTTTGTTATAAACGCCGTTTAGGAAGTCTGTGTTCACACTGCAAAGGCCAAATCACAAGATGGCCTCCGCCACTTGTCAGAGATGCAGGTGAGCATTTCAGGCCTTCATGCTGAAGGTTAAGATGCTGATTTGAGCAGGCGGATGAATGCTTGCCCTTTGGTCTTCTGCCTCTTTATTGATTGCAACACACTTTGAGTCACAATTGCTTAAGCGTGTTTCTCTCACAGAGTTGGAAGAAAAAAAGCCTGAAGTCAACACTTAAGGGTGTGCACATCCACACCCCAGTGCTGGTCTTATTTTCCTGATGTCGACATTCAGGGAGCTTTGTTTAAGCGCATTAGATGAAATAAGTGAGCGTCATTGGTTTACTGGCAGACCATCACTAATAGTGTGTGGTTTTCTCCCTGTCATTTATTATTGTGTAGTGATGCTCAGCTGCTTCTAATGAGAATGAAGAGGAACATTACCGCTATTGGCCAACAGGTACAAGAGGATATTTCTCTCTTGTAGTTCACAAATTAACTACTTTCTTTTTTCCACATATCCACAGTGCTTTTCAAGCTGAATGTAGTTTTCCTGAGTTGAAGGACGAACATTAACAAAAGTTCTGTGATATTCTCCCTTCATGGTTCGCTGTAGTGCTACATAAGTAGTGTCTGGTGTCCAATTATTCACTCCACACTGCTTCTGAAATCCATTAAAGCTGTGAAAAGTAGCTACAACAAGAATCAGATGACAAACGCATGAAACCATTAACCACGAAGCTTAATGGCCTCATGGTTTTGTGGTCATTATTGTGTTTTAATTTTAGTCAACTATTATTAGTATTTAATCAGTTATTATTAGCTTAAAGATTAAACTTATGGATGCACCATTATAAAAATGTTATATTAATATTGCTGTTACAGCTATAACCAATAAACATATTAGATATGTTAGTCCTCTGACAGCACTTGATTTAATATCTATAGTCTTCTTTATTTCTGCTTTCTGGGGTTCAGTGGCAACAAAAGTAAATGGCGCTACTGGAGTCTGGGTGTGTTTACTGTTGCACCCAATAGTTTGTCAACAAGCATTGTGTCTATAGGCATTTCAGCTTCTCAGTATTCTCTCATATACATATTTATTTATTGTCTACAGAGAAATTTAATTTAAAAAATCTGCTAGCAGGCAGGTTTCTCATAGTAATTCAGAGTTAAAAGAAAACTCGGGGCATGGGTCCACTGCACAGCGCTGTCCAACTCATTTTCATTTTGGACCATATCAAAAATCTGAATGTTTCTAAAGGGCCTGTTGTCCCAGAATGTATAGACAAAACCCACCAAACTGTTAAAATATCAATAAATAGCTCTTTGTTTCAGTATTCAATAAGCATTTTTTTAAATTAAATAATATTGAACATCTTTTCACACTGGTCAGTCCATCCAGGATTTTGTGAATGCTTATCCATGTGTGTGTATGTGTGTGTGTGTGTGTGTGTTTTTTTTTTTTGACAGTCAAAATCACTGATTTTGTGGTGCTAATTTATAGATATTTGTAAGGATTTTTTTTATTCTGGTGCATGATGCTGAATGTGTTTATTACGGTGGACATCAGTCATAGACTGTAGCTCGACATCAAGTTGAGCTGAGGCAGCAGTCACTTAAGCCCAATGTTTTTGGCCAATTTTAAGAAAAAATTGCAGTAAAAGTCAGAAAAAGAATATGGGGATCTGTTGATTTTGTGTGGATTTTGAAGATTTGTGAAAAACTGTAGGTATTAATTGATGTAATTTGGAGTATAAAGGGCCATATGCAAAGCTAACACAATGTGAACATTTAAAAGATACAAGATTAGATCATGTAAAACCACCTGCACAAAATTTTGTCTCAAATATTAACATTCACATACATTTCTTCCCTAGTTTAATTGAGGGTAGGTAGAATAAAAACAATAAATCACAATTATAAGACGAAAGAATAAATTAATCTACAGAGATTCACCTGAAACAAACCTAAACACCTGACCAGTTAATTTTAAGGTCGCCCAGCAGATGATGGAGAGGAGATAAAAGTGATTGACAGCAGCATGCGGATTCATTTTCCACGCGATAACAAAGTAATCACTGTGAAGGCAGCAGAAAATACACAATAAATACCCCGATTTGTTTGACTGATAGATATCTGATAAGAAAAAGGGATTGCGCAGTGCAACCAGTTCGTCATGCACTGATCTGCTGTGGGTCACAGTAAACATCCTTCAACACAAACACCAATGAGATGCTTTCAGAAGCAAATAAATATGAAATGAAATGAACTTGATCCGTCGTGTCAGATTGAGAGATGATCTAATTTGAAATCTCAGACCGTCACTGATATTAGATCTCTGTGTAATCTTATAACGTCAAGACATATCTTTAATGTACCCACATTGCTGTCTACCACAGCCCACACAGAGTAATTCATTGTGAACACATTACTGACAGTTGAGTTAATTCACTGCATCAAATTAGCTAATACACCATCCAAATAGGGGGAATTATTGGGCTATTTCATATCAGATGACAAGGATTTTAATGATGTGATGGTGCCATTACACTGCATAATGTGCATGATGGCGAAAATATGCTGATAATCAGATTTTAACACTGGAGATGGATATCCATACCAGGATAGCATATCATCTTCAACTTAAGGAAGCCTCTTAAACTTAAGTGTGTGTTAGACTTGGAGATGTAATGCTATTAACTGATGTCCAGCAGTGGCGTACACAATGTGCAGGTCGATAATTTACACAGACTCAAGGTCAGTTATTCTTTCAGCCAATTAACAAGGGAATAACCGCAGGTTGTGTTTGGCTGATCCAAAACCAGCTTTTCTGCAGCAAGAGCCAAATGTTAGTGGAAAACTCAAAATGTATTAACTAAAGAGAAAGAAAAGGAGTTGCAAAGAAAAAAAAATCTGCAGATAAATTACTTCTCTTTGTCAAAGAAGCTCTGTGTTCATTGCTTTGGGCAGCGGGATGCTGAGGTGTTTGGGAAACATCATCAAGCCGAGTTGTTGGGCCAAAGGAAGTTAAGACAGACCGAACTTTAAGGGCTTCACTTCTTTCCTCATCTAAAGAAAGATATAAATTGACAGAAATAAATAAAATGAGCACATATATAAAATGTATATTGTATTTTCAACCAAATGTAAAAGACTCATTCCTGTATATAACTCGTTCCTCACATTGTGAGATAGTAAAAATCTACTATGCCAGTACAAATAAAAGGATTACGATTGTTTTGATCAGCTATCAAAACACTGTTTTGTGTTTATTTGACTTTTTAGTTTGTTTTTCTGAATGTATTTTAAAATATTGTGTGTTTAATAAAAATATGAACAATGAGTGAAGTGCTCCTGAACTACTGGAAAACAATTATTTTATCTTATACAATAACTAAAACTGGCTTTGCAGCGTACAGTAGCCTTGCAAACAGACAAGTTTTCTTCCCGTTGTTGTGGCTCATACTGATCTTCCTGCACCGTCCTGACAAAAATATTAATGTCCTCCTTCTCCCAGCTTTTTAGGCAATAGGAACCAATTATGCTGTTGTGTTTGTCTTTGGGATAAATACCACTGCAGCTGATGAACTTTGTTTGGGGGACTGAGTTTGACTAACAAAGTGCACTGTGTCAATTTGGCCCTACCAGTCCTAGAGCTTTAACATTAAAAAATATCAGGTTCTAAAATGATTTAAACTATTTAAATCTAATCTGAAAAACTATTTAAATCTAATCTGAAAAACTATTTACATCTAATCTGAAAAACTATTTAAATCTAATCTGAAACACACAAGAAAGAAAAAGCCAAAAATAGAAATGTCTGTGCATAACAAAGTAGACATACAAAATCTATACACTTTAAAACTTTTTTTTTCTTTTCACCAGAAGCTGAATTACATTATTTGGATCATTTCAGAGATTTTAAGATGCAAATTACTGTGAAAAACCACCAAAAGACCTGCTACTCATAAATACGGTGATATTTATCGCCATTTGAGGTGAATCTGGGTTAATCATTATTGTGTAGGAGATTTGAGAAATTATGTTTAAAAATATACCCTTTTTGAAAACCAGAGATGTTATGTTTCTGTTGATTCTTCACGGTTCAAACTAAACCTGCTTCACCTGAGACAACAGACTGTTCAAGCATAGATTTACTTATTTTGCCCACTGCTACTGTAAAAACATGGAGCTCACACAGAGGTGATAACTGGTGGCATAAACCTGTAGCTTAGCTGTGTTGTGTATTTTCCTGATATGTGTTTCTAAGGAACAGAAGAGTAAACAGGGGAGGGGATGAAGCAGAACTGGCTGCAGAAAACTGTCCCTTCTTCACTGAATTAATTACCTCAGAAATGAAGTCAGTCTTAATGAAACTTGTAAAAAGTGGGAATATTTATTAAAACTGATCATAATAAATAATTTACAAGTGACACATTTACATATGAGAAATCAATGTTTTAGAGAATACGACAGTAAATGACAGACACTGCAATCAATAAGTTATGGCACAGTTTATCTTCCACCTTTTTCCTAAGCATGCCAACAGAGGAAAAGATGGAAAGTTTAACAAACAGTGAGATAACACTGTGAGATATGGACAGGGGGAAAGGGAAAGTGTATCAGAGAGATAGAACCCGGCCTTATCAAACAGTTCAAAGCAGCGCCCGTTACAAAACAGGAGCAGCGGCCAAGAGATAAGATGGTAAATAAAAAAAGTAGCTCAATGTTACCAGCATAGATTTTAAAAGCATGACTCATCAGTGTCAAAGGCCTAACTTTTTCCTCTGTTTGTAATGCTCTAAACCAGGGGTGTCAAACTCAATTTCACCGAGGGCCACTGCAGCATATTGGCCCCCCTCAACGGGCCACATTGACGGTACAGATCAGGAGGGCATTCCTGCTAAAACACACCAGACAAAAGGTTGACTTCCCTCATTCAGTTCTGTAGAAGCTTATAATGAGTCAATGGTCCAGGTGTGTTGGAGAAGGAATGCATCTAAAGCTGCAGATGGTAGCTCTGGAAAACTAGACTTGGGCACCCCTAGCATCAATGTATAAAAATACAATGTTAAAAATAAATTAAACACCTCATATTGTTAAATAACTGATTTTATGTATTGAAGTTTTAAATATTACATTTGAGTTTCTATGGATATAAAAATTACTGCTCAGTTTAAAAATTACATTATTTAAATCAGTGTTTAAAGGTAAGCAACCAAATAATAAAAACAAGTCACATGGGCAGACATTATAGACTTTACGCAAAGATTTAGTCTCAGAGGCAACTGAAATCAATTAATTAAAAACATTCTTTCTGAACATCATCTCATGGTCTCTGAACTAAATGCGTCTTTCTGACCGGGAGCTGACAGCGTGTTGAAGAGTTATGGACCAGACGCTTTGGTTGAAATGTAGTTTGTAGTCAATTCGTGCTCAAAACCTATTTTAAGTCAATCATCGGCCTATAAAATGCTGGGGGGCCACATGTGGCCGGCGGGCCTTGAGTTTGACACATGTGCATTACGCCACAGAACTGCCAATTTGCCATTGAAGTCGCTTCGATTTCAAAGAAGCCTACATTGAAGTCGATTGGCAAATGAACCATCACAAAAGAGGAAGGCTCTTGTTGTCTCACTGCACCCCAAGAGATGCATAACCTACAAAAACTGTTTGTCTGGTTTTGAACCAGAGACCTTTTGCATGTAAAGTAAACATGAAAACCACTACACTACAGGAACTGAACTTCTCTGCTTTGTTTCAGTTTGGGGTTCCAAAGCTGATGATGTGAGATGCAACGCATGAAAATTTCAACTGAGGTTTGCACTGAGATGCCTGGATTTAGAGTACAGACCATGACACCACAGAACCCTTGTTGACCTTTAGTAAACACCTGTGATGAATAAAACATGTAAAATCTGTTTCTGTCTGGTTTCGAACCAGAAACCTTTTGCGTGTAAAGCCAACATGATAACCACTACACTACAGGAACTCATACTCTTTCCTGTGTTCCTGGTAGATGATCCACATTTTGTTAGAGACTAATAATGAGCATGGAACAATGTCAAATACTTACAGATCCTCTCAGAGAGCACAGTAACTT